>NW_015387513.1:155723-183570 GCF_001527695.2 Protobothrops mucrosquamatus | reverse complement strand
GGAGATCCGGAATCATCCGGATCTCAGGGGGTAGTTCGTTCCAGAGGGTGGGGGCACCCACAGAGAAGGCCCTCCCCCTGGGGGTCGCCAGCCTACATTGCTTGGCCGACGGCACCCTGAGGAGGCCCGCTCTGTGGGAGCGTACCGGTCTATGGGAGGGAATCTGTGGCAGAAGGCGGTCTCGGAGGTAGCCAGGTCCAATGCCATGGAGCGCTTTAAAGGTGCCAGGGGCGGCACTCAGAGCCCTCTCTGTGGGCACACCTGCTGCCGCCGTCGCCAGCTCGCGCAGGTGCATTAGGCCACTGCTGGTGCCTGGAGCGGCAGCCCCACCCAGCACAAAGGAGGTGAAGCAGTTGGCTAGCAAGCTTGAGTAGAGGTGGTAGACCATGCGCTCACTGGCCTCTGTGTGTGTGAGGGCTGATGGTGTCAGGCAGCAGCCGCCCCTGCCTCGCCTTACCCCGCAGCAATGGCACTCCCGCCCTACCCCCTGCCTCACCCCGCAGGACGAGCCTCCTGCCCACCGCCCCACCCACCAGAGACCCCCCGGATCTCCCCCAATCCTGCCCAGCCCCCACAGGCGTCCCCATGAGCAACATCAAGGTGGCCACGCCCACCCTGGCCACGCCCACTCAGTCTGCCATGACCACCGCAGCCACACCCACCCAGTGGGCCATCCCAACCCCCTGAGGGCACCACAATGCTGATGTGGTCCTGGCACTTTGCGATAAATAAGTGGGTTTTGGGTTGTGGTTTGGGCACTCGGTCTCTAAAAGGTTCGCCATCACTGGTATAGGGCCTTCTGCTTGAGTAGGGGATTGTACTAGAAGACCTTCAAGGTCCCTTCCAACTCTTGTTATTCTATGACTTTTACATTTTAAAATACTATCAGCATTCATGCAAAGGAAAGTGCACAGCAATTTATTTTAGAAATGTCTTTCATCAGTGAAGAAGTACATGGTTTGTTGTTAAATAGACTTTAAATAGTATTCTTCTACAACACTGAGATTTCTATTTAGGTACTGTCAATTTCCTGCATGGCATTAATGTGTGAGTCCCATGGGAAATCTGATCACTTCTGCTGAATCAACAGTCTACTGAAGAGAGTCAACTATTTGTTCAAGAGCTCACTCTAGCACAAAATAGTCCAGATTATTTGCTATACAAATATTCCAGTACAAAGCTATTTGGCTGTAACATAAAAAAGCTGCATCAAAAGTGGCATTCCTTCAAACTGATGCCGTTCAGGTAATTCAGAGATGTACCCTGAGAACTTCCAGCCATTTTAAATTCTGAGAATTGTAATATCAACATATTTGGGGAACAAGCACCAACTTGGCCTTAAATGATCTTCCTAACTTATGGAGATTTAAAAGGCAAAGTGTTACAATCATGGATGACTTCAAGTTTCTCAGACTAATTCAAAATTTTGACCTGATGGGTAATATTTAGAATTTTGAACATGTCAGAAAATAGATGTCATAGTGGGCATCTTCTGTCATTAAAAAAAAAATAGCAGAAAGCTAACCCACCAGATTCTTACCAATCCTTGGCCGGCAAATTCTGGGACCTGAAGAAATGTTTGTGTTTCAAGAAAGCCAAGGGTGGCTAAGAAATTGACCAGATCATAGATCTACTTCTGCGAACAGTCTTAAGGACAGACCAATTTCTACACAAGAGCAATAGCATTTAGACTTATATACCACCCCACAGTGCCTTTATAGCACTCTCTGGGCAGTTTACAATGTTAGTCCCCCCCCCAATAATCTAGATTCTCATTTTACTGACCTCAGAAGAATGGAAGGCTGAGTCAACCTTGAGCTGGTTAGGATCAAACTCCTGACTATGGGCAGAGTTTGCCTGCAATACTGCACTTAACCACTATGCCATAATAAATTCTGACTTCTTTTGCCAGATGTAATGGCGAAATAGTGATACATGATACGCATAATATGTTGCTATTTGGTAAATGATTGGTATGGAAATAAAAGCCATCCTTTAGGATTTTAGCCAAATTAAGTAGACATAACTCCCCAATTGGCTATGAGGCAAATTATACACATAACAAAATAAGAAAAAAAGGACTTTATTTTTTTAAAAAATTCTATTGGTGACCTAAGATGTAAAAAACTGATCCCCAAGAAACAAGGATGCTTAAGGGTGTACAGAATGAAATGTGGTCATATTGGAAAGTAAAAGAGAACTGTTTATGGTTTGGATATGAAACATACAGTATGTAATTTCCTGTCACACTGCATATACACCAACAATAAAACAGTCTGATAATGATAGTTCTCATCTGCTCCAAAATTCTTATATTGGGACTAGATTTCCCATACATCTCTCTCTCTCTCTCTCTCTCTCTCTCTCTCTCTCTCATAAATGTAGGCATTACAGGTAGTTCTCAACTTATAACAGTTCATTTAGTGACCATTCAAAGTTACAAGAGCACTGAAAAAAGTGATTTATGACCGTTTTTCACGCTTACAACCGTTGCAGCATCCCCACGGTCACATGAACAAAATTCAAGTGCTTGGCAACTGACTCATACTGGTGATAGTGGCAGTGTCTCAGGGTCATGTGATCACCTTTTGCAATCTTCTTACAAGCAAAGTCAATGGGGAAGCCACATTCACTTAACCGTATTACTAACTTAATAATTGCAGTGATTCATTTAACAACTGTGGCAAGAAAAGTCGTAAAATGGGGCAAAATTCACAAGTAGCAACAGAAATTTTGGGCTCAATTGTGGTCGTAAGTTGAGGACTATCTGTACTAGGAAATACTCTATTCACTTATGGTACAATATATTTTTTTGTTGCCTCTTAATAAAAGGCTGTTTCTAGGGGTTTTGTTTTCTTTTTATTGCAAACACTCCCAAACTCACAGTATTTTCATTTTCTTTACAGAAGAGGATGGAAAATGAATACATAGCTCCCTCTGAAGAGAAGTCAAATGTAAACATACTGTTGATTACATTGTCTTAAATCCATACAAAGAGAGTGACAACTTTTTTGCTATTTGCAGCAGGAGATCATGCAACTCTAAACATAACTGCAGGTACTCTAAAAGGCTCCTGAATGATATGTACTATAAAAAGGTTAAAAAGCCAGAGGGCACAACATGTATGCTTGCTACGTGTCTTAAAGAAGGCTAGACGCCACATTTAAAGCGAACAAAACTCCCTGAAAATTCAGTCAAATGATAAGCTCGGTGAGTGCAAAATATTACAGGAAATGCTGTGAGTGTCAAACTGATTAAGGTTCCTGGGGCAAGTGGTGTCTTAGCCATGGAGATCTTGAATGACAGAAAGGTCTTGAATCTCCAGAACAAGGTTAGAGCTGAGGTTGAAGAGATGAAGCTATTCCACCCTCAAACTTATGATCGAGTCAATTCTTCTGTCATGATCCCCACAATCAAAAAGGAAGAAGCATAATTAATAAGACTGAAGGTGATTCTTCTTTTGTCATGATAAAAAAAGGATTCCCCCCCAAAAAAAGGCCTGATTTCTACTGCTTTTAATGAATGCAGTAGGTTCTAATTCTTTACAAGCGCACCCAGAATGACAGTCATGATTCTTATAAGCCACCAGGTGTTTTCTCAAGCCATCCCAGGAATTCTGGGAGTTGAAGTCAGCACCTCTTAAACTTGCCAAGGTTGAGAAACACTGAACTATGCAGTGCCTCTTTCATCTGAATAGATGAAGAAAAACGGGAATTATTTCCATTCTCAGTCATATCATATCAAGACCTGGAAGCTGATTTTTTCTTCTTCGTGGGTATCAGGAATAGGCACCTACCTGCCCTCCACCTGGCCCATGAAAAACCTTTTAAAAATCTCTTCGTTCTTTAACCCAGGAGAATATGTACCGTATTTGCTCTGTACTCTTACTTGGTGTGAAACGTCTCTGTGCTACGTATTTCTGCCTTTCCAATCTCCCATTATGTTCAGCATAGAGCATGTGTAATAATAAGCATCAGTTTTTCAAGGGTGATTTGAGTTCTTCTAAAGATATTCCCTTCTTCCAGCAGCATTCTGCCTTTTGTTTTTTGAGAGTTTATATCTACTTTTTCTGTAGGTTTTCCTACAGATAAATACCATTTCTTAAATGTGGTTATCAATGCTCAAAAAACATTTCATCAAAATTCAACCCATTGAAAAGATGCATTCACCATGTGTATTACCTCCAAAATAGCTTAATTTCCTCATTTTGCAGTTGTGACATAAAGAGAATGTAAACATTCATGATTTTGCCTTATGGAGATAATCATCTTCTGTTTCGTGGTTTTATTGTTGCACTAAATGGGTGGTGGAGATAAAAGAAGCAATTATCAATTCGTGGAGGAATAAAGATGTCTGCTTCAGGTAGCTTGACCATTTGGAAGAGCTGGAATGGAAATGAAACAGTGAAGGAATGGACTTACTAAGTACTCATACTATTAAAGAAGTACCTCTTTCTGTGAAAGGGTCTAAATGCAACTTTTGTCCTTGGATGTTCTCATGTTTAGCTTTGATATCCATTCTTAGATATCACAGCAACATGAATGATGCTTTGGAATTGGACATTTGTGATTGAGATGTTGAAAGACATTCTTCCCCGTTCCTGAAGAGGGCTTTGATTTGGCTGGAATGTAATAAAAGAGACATGCTACCATGGCTCCTTACCTGAATTTGCCTGGACTACAAAGAGCTATGTTTGTAGAGCAGCTGTAATCACCAAAACACTGTACAACATAAGGGCAGCTTTCTCTGTGTACATCTATCATCACACAAACTTGCTTCAAATCTGCCTTTTCCATGGGGATTTGTACAGGAAAGGATAATAACTATTAGCTTGCATTGCACAGGATGAATTCTTCCGTTCACAATACTACTTCAAGGTCCTAAAAAAACTAGAAGAGTTTTGCTTGTGGAATTCCTTTTTTCTTTCTTTCATTAATGTCAAATTTTGGCTAGAAAATAATGAAGCTGAAAAACAAAGGTTTGTCTGGAATCTTCCTACTGATGAAATTAAAAGCCGAATTCCAAAAATAGTAATATAACTTATCAAATCTCCCTTTGTACTATTATCTGTTGATGGGAAAAAAATGAACATTAAACTCTTAATGTTGCCATGGTCATTAACGATTTATCCCAGTGGGTAAAGAAAGGAGTTTAATATTAAATAGGATTTTTTTACATGTGTAAACAATTTATTAGGTGGAGATAGAACTTCAGAGGTAGGATTTTGCCTGTCATCTGTTGCTGCAATGGGGTGGTGGGATACTTGCAGAAAACTAATCTGTTGCTCTTTCAGCTGTGGTAGGTAGCCAGGTGCAAAGGATAGGACAGCTGTGCCCTTTTTAAAAGAGATCATATAATCAACTGCACTGCAGATTCCTCTTTTACAAAGCTATTACAGAAACAATGTCCGTCCTTCTTCCAATCACCTACGTGGAGAAGATCAGAGATGTTCAACCTTGGTAACTTTAAGACTTATGGACGTCAACTCCCAGAATTGACTGGCTGAGGAATTCTGGGAATTGAAGTCCACAAGTATTAAAGTTGCCAAGCTTGGACATCCTGGAATAGATATTTAAGGTGGCCACAGTTGCTTGTCAGCCTAAAACATATATATACCATACATACTTAGAAAACACTACCTGTGCAGTTTCCTGGAAAAAATCTTTCTAGGCACTGCCTAAAACATAGCTGCTAGGATGCTGCTTTTGAACACATACAATCTAATATCGAAGTATTTCATGGAAAGAAATTCTCATTGATTAAAGGTAAAAGGCAGCAGCCATATTTTTTTTAAAAAAAGTAGAAATTAAGGCTTCTTTCAAGACAAGAAGAGGTACAATCCCTTTCCAAGGTAGGTGCTGCCAAACACCAGAAAGGAAATCCTTGCTCCAATTAGCCAACATCTGGCTAAAAAATGCTGGAAAGCTTTTACAGCTATCACAGCAGGAATATCTTCTCATATTGTTGCAATGCTGGAGAAGCAAAACTTGCTGGAAGCTTCCCTTCTTGACATAAATACAGCATTGGAATTCCATTCTCTGTTCAGTCTAGTAAATTAAGATGCCATAAAGGACTTAAATTCAGAGACTGGCATTTTCTCCCCCTAACACAGTGCACTGGTAATGGAAAATTCTGCAAGCTGCAGGCCAGCACCTTTGAGAAGGATATGTGCTTATGGAATCTCAGAGCTGGTGTTAATCATGAGTCTATTTCATGTCCCTTTTGCTTTTACAGTGGGACAGAATCACCTATTCCTTTCCTGGACAAACCAGAAACAGGGGACACTGGGGATAGAACCACAGAAATTGGTGCTAACCCTTCCCTTAGTAGAGGTGCACTTTATGATGCCCACTGTCATTGGCTGATTACACAAAGAGAAGCGCCAATGTTGTTCTGGTTACAAAACTCTTACAACACTAAATAATATTGTATATTTACCAATATTCAGGGAAGAGAAGAGGACTTTTTGAAATATAGGAAATAAAACCAAGGATCATTGCTCTTTCCTTCCAAACTTTCCCTTGAGGATACAAGAAAATACTATGTGGGAATTCTCCCCACATATTTCCCAGGTCCTTCCCATAAACATGAAGAAACCCAAATCAGAATCAATAGTCTGGAACTTAAAAGCATCTTTCTTTTAGATCAAATGTACTGTGTAACAGTAATATCATTAATAATGACTCTAATAAATAGATACAGGGAAGAGGGGAAAGCATTAAACATACAAAGATGGAAAGGTAGGGCTGGCACACAGATTTACCATATACTCATCTGTTCACTTCTTAAAAAGGTACAAAACCAATTTTTCTTTCAAGTATTAAAAAATAAGTTAATGAACATTAAAGGATCTAAAGTGACTACAGGGCCAGGATAGGTCTTCTGCTTCATTTCTGACGTGCAAAAAAAAAAAAAAAAAGGAAAAAATATTCCCCAAAATACAAAGAAACAAAAACCTACTGAACAGCCCACTCTTGGGAAGTTTGAAGTTGTGGAACTATCGGCCATGAGATCCCTCAAAAATGCTTCAGAATGAACCCATCTTTTGATAATTAGCACTTTCCAGTGTCTAAATGGTTATCAAGTTCACAACAGAGCAGTCCAAAATCAACAGGAAACAGCTTCTTTCAGTCCGGAGCACTTCATGGCCAAGAGGAAAAAGTTTGCATGCTGGTTCTGCTTGGAACAATGGCAACTTGTGGATTGCAGAGAAGGAAAAAAAAAAAAGTCGGCCTCTGTCCCTGTCTTTGTAGAAATCCCAAGAAACCATGTTTCAAGTTCTTAGTGTTCCAAGTCTCCCAACAACATCCAGATGTGGATGTTCCTCCATACCTAGACCACAGTGGCAGCTTTGGATTTCTTTGGTGAGAAGAGCATCTACACAGTGTGCTTTGTGAGTGGTTTGCTCTTCCAAAGGCTGCTACAAGGTGATCTTTCAGACGATATTAGACACCCCCTTCCTTTGTTATTTAAGCGAACAAATCCATTAATATCACAGGTTGGGTAAATATGAAAAGAACAGGTTATGGCCCACCTAAATTGGTTAAAGTTCTTTTTAAAAAAAAACATCACACAAAATATTTTCATTTTTAGTCTCTCTCAGAGATCACACACAAAAAAAGACTTATTGACCTCTTGCACAGGTCCTCAAGGAAGGCACGCAATCTCAGATCACGACTTCGTTCTTGGCTCTGTAGCCTCACACCGGACTCCTTACAAGCAACCCGCTTAGCAAGAAGCTCCTGACTCTAGCACTTGGCTGCTGCAAGATTCCTGAAGCAGTTCCTGCTCCACGTTGTCTCCTCTAACCAGGCAGCTCCATCTAACTTGGCATATGCCAAATGGACAATGCAGACCAGCAACCAGGCATGGTGATACCCTCAGGACCAGTTCAAGTTGAAGCCTTTGGACAGCATAACAGCTTCTAGATCCTTGTCTTCCTCCTTCTCTCGAAGGCGCTGCTCTTCAAGGAGGGCCACAAGAGAATCTCTCTGTTCCACCACCTCTAACATTTCATTCAAGATCCTCTTCTCCTCTGAGAGTTCTTCATCTGTCTTTAGCTGATCTGGATAGAGGGAGAATAGCAAACCTGTCAAGACAAGAGGTCCTAAAGATTTGGGACATCTTGTTTCTACTGAGAACGAGAAAATCCCCACCAGGCTTACCTTCCACTGCCATCCTCTCTCGAAGCTCTTGCTGTAGCCGGCTCTGCCTGTCCTCTAGTTCCAACTCACGTGCACTGAAAAGAAAAGCAGAGAATAGTTAATTATGGGTCATTTCAGCAGGAACCTCACCTATGAACATCAACTTGAGGATGCTCACGAAATGACATATTCCAATATTTTCTCTCTTTTTTAAGGATTAATAGTCAAGCAAGCTTTCAACAATAGTGACAACCTTCAGTTTTAACCCCTGTGCTATTTTTGTGGCATAACATTATTTCCAGGATCAAAGAAACTTCACGAATACATGAACTCAATAATCTTTAACTAAATCAAAGGTTCAATTCCCTTCTATAGATTACAAAGGAGGATTTGAGCGAAGCCATTCTCTAATCTAAGGTGATGAGGCAAACACACAGGTGGGACATTTCAACATCAGAACTTGTGTACTTTTTCTGATGTACATTGGTAGAAGAAAAGGATACTAAGATAGTGCACCCGGTGAAAATTCTAGGTGGGGAATTCTAGTTTTATGTATTACATGTGAACCATAGTCTAGAAAGAGAAAATAAACACAGCAAAGAAGAAAGAAATCTATGACGGAATTTGCCAACTGTGCTGAATATAACTTTATTAACAAGAAGGGCATTCCAAATCATGATTTCTCTACAACCCAAACAATCTATACTGTCATATCAATCGGTTGTAAAGTTATTCCGGTTAATGATCAGCAGTTTTGAACAATCGGAATTTTGTATGGGTGTATTGCAGGAATCACAGTCTAGAACTGCTGGACCCCTTGACAAAATTGGAAGCTGTCTATCATGGAGTCAGAGAGTCATCTAACACAGTACTATCTATTCTGGCTTTTTCATTCACCTTTCATTCGTTACATTCATCTTTTCATGTTTCATTCATTCAAATCTTTTCATTCATCTTTAAAGCAATTTTCTGCTTTTTCTTATCATGAATATCAGAAAGCAATACATGGCCATATTGGTGCTACCACATATTTGTTACTTTTCTATGCTGGGGTGCAAAATATAGAATGCTTACTCACAATATCATGAGTTCCGATTCATACCGCACCAGGGCATTCTTTTCCTGCACCAGCTTGAACCACTCTTGCATCAGCTTAGGGTCATCTTTCTTCCCCATGCCTGCCAAGAGAAATGTTTGAGTCAGCTTTCAGACACACGCTGTGCCATTTTCACAAACTCAACAGTCAGGCAGGGACAAAAATGGAAGGGGGCAAAATGTGCAAAGAAAGCTGAGCGAGATGCTGCCAGAGCGCTCCCATCTGTTTGTTAGTTTGCCTCTAATACACATAAAGTTAAAACAAAAAAAACCCCAAACCCTCTCTGGATCTATGCATTCATTTAGCTCAGGGGTAGTCAACCTTGGCTCTTTTATGACTCGTGGACTTCAACTCCCAGAATTCCTGAGCCAGTTGAAGTCCACGAGTCATAAAAGAGCCAAGGTTGACTACCCCTGATCTAGCTTCTTCCCTAGATGGTAGGCCTCCCACCCTCAGAATAAATAGTCAAAATGGCAATGCTCCGTTCGGTACTGTGTTATATTTCTTAATTGTGTAATTTCAGACCTTCAAGCAGCCTAGCTTTAAATAATGGATATTAGATGATCTAGATGCTCAAAAGCATGCGAATCCCTCACCCATTCTCATAACTCAGAGGTCAACTTGACACATAGCTACAGAGTGATTAACAGACAGATCACTGTACAAATTCAGCGCACTTCTTTGTGTTACAGCTAATTTAGGACATCTTTGTTGACATGGCCTGTACATTATATTAATGACTAAAAGCAATCACTTCCTGATTTCTATCACAATAATTTCTAAATGTATTTTCTAGTAGCAGATCCAACAGCAATCTCTGAGGGCAGGTTAAATGGGACATTACGTTTCTGCAAATTAATTGCGTCCGCAATCAATGTACAATATACAATGGCAGTTCATTTCAGACTATACCAATTCAAATACAAACAATGTGCTTCTTAGGTGATTCTGATTATGAAGGACTTGCCTCTGTTAGCTAAATTGACCTAGAAACAGTTTAGAAAACTGGCAAATGGAGAGACCATCAACAAATGTTTCCCAAACTCTCATATATCCAAAAGATAAGCTTTTTCTCTTCAGGTGAATGTGTCCTGAACTGACACAAACCAATTGTTTTGGAACTGCCATTTCTAAAATTCACAGACAGTAAAATGAAAATATCATCCACAACTATATTAAAAGGTGTTTTGTATATTTAAAAATGCAGGGCCTTCAACAGCGTACAATTACATTTAAAGGCCAAGAAGAAATACTGGAAGTGAAATAATCAACTAACAAGGTAGATCCCGATTCCTAACCGAAGAGTGTTTCCCCAGAATTTCATCAATAGTGTAAAATTGCAGAAGTCATAATAAATTTGGATTCTATGCGCAGTTTTCTAATTCCATTTGAATGGAACAGTTTTTCACTGTATGATTATATCATTAGTCACATTATGCAGCAGCTGGTTTATATAACAAACCGTATTTCTAGCATCTGCTGAGAAAACCCAATAGTCCCTAAAACTAGACACTATTTCAGGTATCTCACTATTACTTGAAATTCATTGATACGTGACACCTTGAACTGAAGGTATGATCCACTGGTTCTTGGTAGTATCCTTACTTCCAGTGGACTGGCATCCTGTGCTTTTTTCTCCTTCAAACCACTAAAACATCTGTGGAATTAGGAGAACAGAAACCATATGAACCTTTCATCCAATGCATTACGGTTTTCGGGTTGTAAGTGGCAATATCTGTCCATTGCTCAGTCCAAGCATGCTTTTCTGAGCATCTCTGCACAAGTGCCCTTATAGCCATGATGAAAGGAAAGAGAGAAAGAAAGGCTTATACATGCAAATGGCCAGAATGGTGGAGCCATGAATAGCGTTGGAAATCCTCCCCACTCTTTCCACTGAGAGGATACATCAAAGAAAAATTCCTAAACAAAATAGCCAAATATGTGTTATTGCTGACCTATATTTGACTTTTATTTGACTTATTTTGTAAAAGCCAATGAGCAGAAGGAGAAGGTGGAGGTGGGGAAGAAGCATGTACAGTGGATGAAAGCCCACCATGAAAAGCAGATACAGTGGTTAGCATAAGTTGCACACAACAGTCACATTCCACCCCTTTGCCACATGCCTTGGGAAATGGAAACTCTACAATGGATATTGGGTCCATATGAGATAAAGTCTAGAAAATGTTTAGCAAGATATGGACTTCAGGAAATCAAACTAGATCACACAAGTCAGGAGGTTGACCATTCAAATTTGAGGAAAATCAAGGAAAATCAGTTGCAAAAAACCAAACCAACCAAACTACAGTATTTCTTTTTCCCATTAATTTTATAAGGATTTTGGTTTCTCCTGTACTTTCCAAAAACCTCTTTGGGATATCTAGCATGCCAAACAGGAACTTTGCTTTGTTGCACTATTATCACCCCAGAAAAAGAGCTTCAGTAGCCTGTAGTATTATAGTTACCGTCACAGTTCACATCTAAAAAAGGAATATTGTAATTTTACAATATTATCAGGGACATTTTGCAACACGTTTGATAGTGAGGGTATCACCGAGTAAGAAGGAAAGAAAGGAGAAGTTTTGTGAAGTACTTAAAGTGTCACATATTGACCAGTGTCCCTACACAAATTCAACTGCAGTTTGGAACGTGGATGGAGGGAATGCAAGAAATTACGTTACCTTCATGGGCACAGCAAGGACAGAAGGAGAGAGGTCTACGGCGTGGTGTCCCGGCATTGGGCTCAACTTCAATAGGACCAAAAATGGGAGAGGAAGAAGGGACGGGAAGAGGATATCGGAAGTGGAGAGAAAAAGGAGGAGAAACAGGGTGAAAATAAACAGACAAGCAAAAGGACAAAAAAAAGCACAAGAGTGAGAAAGGAAGGAAGCAACAAGAAGAAAATAGGAAAGAAAAAATAATTCAAGAACTGGGGAAGCAGAAACAAGGAGAACAGTCTACAAATGAAACATCCTTTGTCAACACTGAGGGAGGAGAACAGACTGGGGCATTGGAAAGGAAAACAGCAAGAGCCACCAACATTACCAGGATGAAGAAAAATTGCCAAGATTTGACATGTTTTGTGCATGTAGATTTTTCACGCAATATTACACTCTACGGATATTAAGAGAAGGTAATACTAAGAGGATGGCGAGCAATATTAAGTTTCTAAGAAAGCAGGGTTAGAAAATCTTTTATCTACGAAAGGCCACTTTTACAGTTGGCTTTGTGTTGGGAGGAGGCTCCTCCACAAAAATGGGCCCATGATAGAAAATGTTTAAAGTTTAGGAAACAAACGCATATAAAGAAGGACCAACTACCCAACATTTTCTAAAGCAGAAGGACCAGGATTATGTATCACTTATGTTAAATATGTTGGGGTTAGAGCCAAAAAACTCTCCTTCTGCCAGAGATATCTATAATCACAGAAAAGGATTTTTGGCTACAACTTGTTAACCAATAATATGCTTAGACTGGATCTGCATTAGCTTCAGCCAATACATTTTGTTCTTAGCACATATACACTTGAATCTTTCTAAGTTCCATATTATTATAAATTGAACCATGTTTATTACTAAGCACAGATACTTCCCCTTTTTTAATTTCATGTGAAACATAAGTAAGTTAAGGCCCCAAGTAGAACTCCATCAGATATTATTTTAGACTTTAGGGCTTCAAAAAAAAAGAGAATGCAGAAAATTATGGAATATATTCCATTGATGTGTAATGTATTTGTAAAGGAAATATTTGCATGGAACCAGGACCAGTAAACAAACATTCCTATACTTCTGAGAGAGGCAGAGAGTTCCTCCCTCTGAAGAGACAGGAGGAGGCATATTTCTCACTGTTAAATACTCTGAATCAACTGTAGATCCCAGCTGTTGTTTAGACAACAATTCCAATCATTTCCAATATAGCTATGTTGACTAGAAAGGTCCACCCAACATCATGAAGAATTCAAGATATACTCTAAATCAGTGGTGTTTACTAGGTATGGCAGGCCCAGAACAATAATGCAGGTGGGAGGACCAATAGGAGCAACTACATGAGTTTATATGTAAAGAGACAAAGGATTCTTGTAGAAAGATTTGTAATTTAAGGATTACAGCAGATGAACTGTAATGAAACCACGGTGAAATGAGGAAGAACTACCACATTCCTTTCAAAGCATTCAGTAGAAGCCAGAGTTACATGTACTCAAAATGGAAGAGTAAGAGTCATGTTTTCCATTTTGAAGAACTACACAATTTGGGAAGGGAAGGTCTTTTAGAAGGGACCATCACAGAACTAGAACAGAAACACACAGGACGGATCAAAATTAAAGAAAGAAACACCAGTCTGCAAACAGGGTGGTATAAACCAATTTTCATAGACAGAAGAAACATTTATATTGAGTATGGAAAAGTTTAATCAGAGGAAAGGAGGGTACAGTACTGTAGCTACATAAATATTTTACAAAATATATATTTTCTGAACTTAATCATATTTGAAGAAATTCTACTGCTGGTATCTATAGTATATCAAGAGATATATAATTATAAAATAACTAGCTCAAATGTCCCCAAAGTGTTTTTTGACGAAATCAGACACGGAGATGCATGTTGACAGGAACAATCTATTATTTAAATAACAAAATAAACTTGGAAGAATAAATTTTAATTTGGATTTCTCTCTCAAGATCTTGGATTGGGTATCTATTTCAAGCTATTGGAATTTTACAGCTCTAACTGATTAGGTTTGCATCAACAAAGCAGCATGGGAATGTTCTCTTGAGCCCCCACAGCCTCTAAATTGACAGATAGCAACAATAACAAAGAAAATGTTTGCACAATAACACTCACTGTACCAACCATGACTATTTCTGAACTAGCAACAGTCACCTGTGCACGAGGACATCGTACATAGACTACTGCAAAGTGTTTCCTATGTAACTTAATTCTCAAAAAGTATATATAAAATGCAACATCTAGGTTGCCAACTGGTATACAACACATATCAAAGATCTCAAAGAGTCCCAGACAACTCCCTATCCAATCCAACAGCGAAGTCTCCCCCAACCCTAAAAAGATCCCTTCTATCAAATACTACACAATAAGGTAAACTTCCCTACTCTCAGATATGTCAGGCTGCAACTCTATCATCTCCCACAAAGCATGGCCCAATTACAACAGATGTTTCAGTAGAAGACATCTGGAATAGTGCAGAGCAGGGAATGTTGAAGCAAAACATTAAACAGGAGAATTACATAATATTCATCTCCACTGTTTTGCTGATTAGCCAATGTAGACCTACACCTTGTACATCTTACAGGCTTGCAAAGCTCAACACTTAACACAGAACTCAAGAATTGGTTCTCCCATGTTTGTTTGCTTTTTTAAATGAGATTTGACCACCCCTTGAAACCCAATGGAGTCTAATGAACAGAGCTTACAAAACAAAACACAGCCACAAAATCCATAATATATTTGTAATTAGAACAGTGAACTTCAAAATCTATTTCCCCAAATTGGAGACTAATATTAAAATTCACTTGGTGCAGTACTGCTGGTAAAAATTAATCCCCAACGATCTTCTGGAAGGCCATGATGGAGGACTCCCTTGTTTCAACGGGTGCTGTTAAGAGAACGCTCGCTGCTGGGCCTTCTCCACTGTGTCTCTTAGTAGTTGGGGACCCTTAGCAAGTGCTTCTGAATTGTTTGACCAGGGCAAGCAAAAAAAGGCAATCTCTACGATATCCAGGGCTTGGGCCAGTACAGATCTTCGCAGCCAGAATCTTCTACTGCAGGGGTGTCAAACTCGGAACGTCACGTGAACGTGTCGTGACATATCATGACTTTTCCCCCATTGCCGGAGCTGGGGTGGGCGCGGTTTCAGCATGATGCATCCGGCCTGTGGGCCGGCAGTTTGACACACCTGTTTTACTGCATTCAGAAACCTACCATTTATCAGGGCAGCTTCTGCAGCAGAGGTCTAATGAAATTCACTTCCAAACATTACCTTTGTAACAACAAGGTAATAGATAAGTGGTCAAATTAAGCCAAAAGATACCTCTTTGAGTAGAGTAAGGAATAAAAGAAAAATAAAAAGAAAGAAATCAAAGATAAAGTTAAAAGTGCAAGACAGAAATAAAAAGAAAAATAGGAAAGAAAGAAAAAAAGGGCATAAAGAAGTGGCTTCTGATTTTTATGGCAGGTATTAGTATAATTATAAATTTATCTCTTTCTCCAAAGTTGCGTTATGTCTTTCTTCTTTTTATGATCTATCCTAATTATCAAAACCATAAATCGTAAGTTCATTTTTCTGCTTTATGCAAAAAGTCTTTAATGGGTTTCGAATTGGCAATAAATACTATTTTTTCTGTAGTGAAACAAATTAACTTGCTGGCAATCTCAGCAAGTTCTATCATCTTCTAATGCTGACAGCCACAATAGGTTTTTGGACACAGCTGGGATTTGTAACTCTTTCATATTCTCAATAAGGCATGTCTAACATGAAGGTTTTTTTGAAAATTCACATCAATCTTGACTTTATCATACCACAAATATCCACCCCACCCAAATTTCAAGTCATGTCCTTCTAACATTAAGAGACTTTTATTTCCCAGCAGCACTCAGTCTTTCATCCAAACCAACAGCAAGCCACAAAATACAATTTCAAATCAGGTAAACCTAATTTTCCCTTTCCCTTTGGATCTTGTAACACCTTATGTTTAAATTGTGATATTTCCCCCCCCCCTTGCCACATAAACTTAGATATATCCCTTTGCCACTGCTTAAGTGAGGAATCAATTGTCAAAACAGGTATTATCTGAAACAAAAACAACACTGAAACATTGGACTTCTGGAGCAGAAATGGCAAACTGAAGATGACTCCACTAAAAGTGAAGCTGACAACCTTGGCAGAATGAAGATGATTCCAGTAGACAGGTTCTTTGTAATTCCTCTCTGGATAAGGAACAGACATGAGGTCACCCACAAGTGCTCCAGATAGCACTCTTCATGAGGAGATTGCAAGACAACAGTCTCTGGCAGGTTCAGATGAGGGAATAGCTCTCGTGACCACTGTTGCATCTTTAAGGACCCTTGGTTCACGTACTTTCTTTTCTAATTAATTTCAGAAATTCGACTTCAATCAAACTCAGTGTGGAGTTAGCAAGGTCCTCTAGTGAGATTTATCATGAATAAGCTAAAACTGGTGATAAATTATCTTAGAGCCTTCACATGCTCTCCCTTAAGATGTAAAAAGCTTTTCCCAACATAGCATTTGGCAAGTATATTGGGGCACAGCTCCCAGAATTCCTCACTTCTGACCAAGTTGTTCAGAGGAAGTCACATTCTGAGGGTTTCTTGTGGAAGGAAATACTAATCCCTTAGATTTTCACAATAGTAACTGAAGACTTCCTTCATTAGACATTAATTAAGGCTGCTAAGATTATTGCAGATATTTTAATTGGATATTTTAATTGGAAATTCCTGTTTCAGTTCCAAATCTATTTGCGAGCATTCTGGCAGCCCCATGACAAAGTAATTGCACCAACATCAGTCACACAACATGAGCTACAACTAGAAAGCCACAATTTTCCTTTTCTGCACTTAACACAGCATTGCATTTAAAGCAACGTTTCTCAAACTTGGCAAATTTAAGAGGTGTGCGTTTCAACTCCCAGAATATCCCAGCCAGCAGTTCATACATCTTAAAGTTGCCAAGTCTGAGATACTGATATAAAGGGATACTGCCATTTCATTAAAGGAATACTCATTTTTCCTTTGAGTGGTTTAGATTTTGAAACCTCAAAAATAACTGAAAAGTAAATTCACCATGCTTTAAGAGAAATTTGGAAATTGTGCCATTCTATTAGCATAATTTCAGTGAAAGAAACACATACAAATAATTTCAAAAGGAGGCAGGAAGTAATAAGTAGTAGTGTTGCATCTAGTCCAAACGGGATATACAGATAGCCAAAGGACACAGGTTATGGAAAACAAATTTGACTTGATTTTTTTTTTAATTCGAGCAACGTAACTGTTTTATGAAAAATGACAGTGTTCCTTTAAATTATTTCAAGGACTATTTTTTAAAGCCATCAGTTAGCAAAAGTGAAAAGAAGACTGTTTTCCAGGAGGAATTAGGAAGAAGAAGCAGAAATAGTAGTAGAGTGGGAAGAACATCAGCCAGGAAGGAGAGCTTGCTAGGTGTAATTTAGCATGAACCCTTTTACAGCTCCATCTATAGACACAAGGCTTTCTAGAAAGACTCTGAAAACTTGGCTCTTCCCTCTGAGCAGGATGCTGTATCAGTGATCATTATGTATTAAGATAGGTGAGATGATTTTTTTACTTTGGCACTGAAGGTGTTTATACTGTGTGTTTTTAAAAAACTGTTTGCTGGATTTTTATTATTTGCATCTCTTGGCTGCTTTTAATGTTGTTAGTCACCCAGAATTGTTTAGCAAGCAGGCAGCCATATAAACTGAACATAAATAAATACATGACATGGTTCTGTCCTGTATCCTATAAAACAAAATGCTTTGGACTAGCATTGAGTCTCTATAAATTGTAGTGTTTATGCCATGCGGTGTCACACATGTGAAGGTTCAAGCAATCTATGAGTGAAACATGTATGGGTTTTTTTTGCAACCACTGAATCCCAAAATACATTTTTAATTTTTTTTATAGAGTAAATGAAGCATACATGATTACACTTTTTTTCTTGAAGTGAGGCTTTAAGAGTGGATAAGAAAAGGTTAACAGCCTTGGAAAAAGGATTGTTGAGACTTTTAGAGAAAGAATATTGAAACTGGAGTTTGATGTGCCTTCATGACACTTTGTGGAATTCACAGTAGCTCAATGCAAAAACAAAAATACTGTATGAACTGCATTCCTAAAGTCAGCGGCTCAAGAATAATATAGTCATCTAGAACAGAGGTTCCCAACCTTTTGGGCACCAGAGACCTGTTCTGTGGAGAATTTTTTTTCCAGAGACTGCATGGTTTTCTGTGCTGCCTACATCCCACGGATGGAGCTTTGTTTGTTTATGCAGACCGGTTGCTGGCATGCCACGGACCGGTACTGGTCCACGGACTGGGGGTTGGGGACCCCTGATTTAGAATGCTATTTCTCAACATTACAATGTGTGGACTTCAGCTCCCAGAATCCACCAGCCAATATCCACATGTCGTATAAAGTTGCTAAGGTTGAGAAATACTGTTCTAGAAAAATAAGCAATCTGCTATTAGTAGAGTCTTCTGGAATTCAAGAATTATACTTGCACAACTATGGGTTAAAATGTTCTGTATTATCCAGGAATATCTTGATATGAAAATTAATGTTTAAAAGCTGTATTTTGAAGCTCTAGCACAATATGATAATGAAATTAAGGAGAAACCTCCTAACAGCAAAGACAATTAACCAGTGGAATAGCTTGCCTTCAGAAGTTGTTGATGCTTCATCACTGGAGGTTTTTAAGAAAAGATTGGACAACCACCTGTCTGAAATGATATAGGGTCTCCTGCTTGAGCAGGGGGTTGGACTAGAAGACTTCCAAGGTCCCTTCCAGCTCTATTCTGATTGATTGAAATTCCCTTATATAATTTTCTTATATAATGATGCAAGACATTTTCTGGCTATCCAAATTACTTTCTCACTTTCTTCTTACTTTATGGGAATTTTTGGCAGGTTTGAACTTTGTGGTTCATCCTTGACAACTCTGGCAACAGGACAGAGTTGTCCCCTTTGGCCTCTTAAAAACAAAACCCTTGAATAATAGCATGGATTTTATTATTTCAAGTCTGAATTAAAAGATTTGAAAATAAAAGTGATGGCCCATGACATCATGAGTCCCATTTTTGATATAGCAGCAGCATCTTAAAATGCATTCCTACTGTCAACCCTAGTGGTCATCACTGATTCCTGATTTTCTTCTCATCCATCTTGTACTTCTTAAGTGTAAAATGTGCAGTATAGCAAATTATAATGTCCCCTTTTCAATGTAGTGACTGCTACATGAGGAAAGGGACAATGCAATATTATTGCATTAGAGATCTGAGCCTCCTGAATAGGCTGTCATGCTATCAAACTGCTAGGAGAACAGAATTTCTAATTATTTTGTTACTAAATAAACTTGCCTAAATTAAATTGGTCAATGTCCCCAATGTTTAGAGCTATGCAAATATTTAGGAATGGATCTCACAGTGCTGGATGAAAACAGAAAACTACAAATCCTAGAAGTAACAGTCCAAAAACTCACTATAACAGGGGTCTTCAAACTTGGCCCATTTATGACTTGTGGACTTCAACTCCCAGAATTCCTCAACCAGGCAGCCTGGCTGAGGAATTCTGGGAGTTGAAGTCCACAAGTCATAAAAGGGCCAAGTTTGAAGACCCTGCACTATAGCAATATAGGATTAATCCTAGAAAAGATGTTTCTATTATGAATAAAGGACAAATTTCCTGACAGGTCATTTGAGCAGTGAGATTCTTCTTCAGGGAAGGACAGCTTGAGTTGATGTGAAAGCCAAGTCTGATTTCATTTTGACAGAAGTTGAACCAGGGCCATCTGAAACACTGTTTTAATCTGCAAAGCAATCTGTGCATTTTCACATATTTTCTGCAATTTTGAGGTCTTTTCTATATGTGGTTACTATATGTGATGCAAGAGGGAGCAATCTTTGTCCATCAGTTAATGCTGGATCTTACATTATTGCCATTATTTTTGGCAATGATGGCCAAGGTTCTGAAGGAGGAAGTGAAAGCATAGCAACTGCTGACCGGGGAATCCTGGAAGTTGAAGTCCAAACATATTAAAGTGGTTTAAGTTTGAGAAACATCCCTTTAGAGCAGGGGTAGGCAACCTTGGCTCTTTTATGACTCGTGGACTTCAACTTCCAGAATTCCTGAGCCAGCCACGAGTCATAAAAGAGCCAAGGTTGCCTACCCCTGCTCTAGAGGATCACACGGAGCTTTCTCTCAATCTATTTCCATCCCTCCTTTTTTACTGCAACAAGCTGGATCCTTTGCTCATTTATTTATTTATTAGATTTAAAGGCTGCTTGACTCTAAAACAACTTTAGGTGGCTTATCATTTGAAAGAGTAGAAAACAATAATAAATAGAAGAAACCATGTACTTTATATATCCAGACAAGACAAATTCCGCATGCTACAAAAGGTTAGGTACACCTGGCAGGTCTAATTTGCTTTCTCAGTCGGCTGCTTTCCAGCCAACCCTGGGCTCTCAAGCAAAAGCTTACTAATGAAAGGACTGCTCTAGAGAATGATGTCTTTCCTTTGAGCTGGAAAAGGGGTTGTGCCCTGGCCAATCCATTGGGTGGTTCCATCTCATTGCTTGTGAGCTGGGGTGGCGAGAAGTCAGTGCAGGGGAACTGGAGCAGGAGAGGGTGTCAGCAAGGTTAGTGCCAAAAGAGAGGGTCTGCCATACATACCACCCAGATGCAAGTCGATGAGGTCACTGTAATAAGACTCTCCCCAATAGTCTACAACAAGGAATTGGTGAAGAGAGAGAGTTATTGGTTCAGGTCCCCCCCCCACCGTCTGCCCTCCCCGCTCCCTGCCCAGATTTCAAAGCATTCTATTAGAGAAATTGCAAACATGAGAAGGCACAGAGAAAGACAGAGAGAGAGAGAGAGAAAGAGAGACAGAAACAACAATAAATCATGCATCTTTATAATCATTCTATACACATACATATATATGATATATACTAAAAAGACAAGGAAAGGGGGTAACATTCCCTAAAAAAACAGGCAGGCGAGACAGGCAGAGATGGACTTCCAAGCAAAGAAAGGGAACAAGCTAAGTTTTGTAAAGTTTATTTCAGCATGTGCACTTCCTTGTTTCTTATTAGGGCATTGAGGGGCATTAAAGAAGGTTCCGCAAACATTTTCCAGTAGGGAAAAAAATCAATGTATGTTATATTCTCCATTCGATAAAGTAGGAAGGGGCAACTATGTCCATAGGGGAGAGATCAAGAATGTCAAGATGGTAGGCATAGCAGCATGGCCGAAATTCCATCCTTGTGTACATGTGTGGACACTACACTTATGTACAAAGGGGAAGTGCTTTGATCGTGCTGCTGTGGCCACTATCTTGACTTGCTGATACAGTCTGCTCCCATGCATGCCGCTGGACTGGACACTGTTGAGTGTTGCAAGGATGACTTTGAAGGAAAATATTTGTAGCTCAGGTTTGAAATGAGGGGTCCTTGATATTCTCGGAGCCTGCTTATTTCGTCATCAGTCCAGCAGCGATAATATTACCTAGTTTGAGTAATGAAATGTCTGCAAGAAAACAACCAAGCTCAGAGAACACCAAGGACCCCTCCAGGATAACTTTCTCACTTCATCCTTCATCCTTCAGTTGCTCAACCATGTTGCCCGCTTTTATCTAGGCAGCTAAAGAAGTGCTAGGTTTTCCTCTTACAACTATTTTTAATATTTTACTCATTTTTCAGAGGAGTGTTCACCAATAGGACTCAATAGAATCCAGGGGTTTGCTTATGAGATCCTAAGAAACTCTGAGTTGTTAAATAACTTGTAACAACTTTCCTCAACAATCACTTTGTATAAATAAAATAATAATTAACTTAGTCCATCTGATGTAGCCCTCTTGATAGGTTCACAGAACTAAAAAGTGTGGGCCAATACTGTTTGAACTGAGCAATGCGTAATAACAACAACACAAAATCTCAAAATTCAGCAACATTAAAGAGCTGCCATGTCTCTTCTGTAGAAAAGGAATATTCCTCCCCAAAATTATGTTCTATGAAAATCCAATGGAAAATTCTTCCAATAGAACATCCTTTAGATCCAAAATGTTGGTTTTAAAAATATTTGCAAAGTAATTATGCGAATATTATTTATTTCTTAAAAACATCCCCCTCTATGGATTGTAAAAGAAGAAAAAGACATAGAATATGAATTATTTAAAATTCAATTTCTAGTAAGAAATTACCAATAACACACCCAAGGTACCAAACTTTCCTTTGGTGGCTTTCTTAGACAGCACGCAGACAGAAGTTGGCGGCAACTGCCAAAGTTTGTGAGCACCATTAAAAAGCATTAAAATACTTTTATTACTTGATTATTATTGGTTTGTCATTGGGAAAAAGTAGAAGTTTGATTTTTTTCCCTTCCAGTGCCAAAATATCTCGGGCTACCTCTAAACTGTACAAACTATACTTCTCTTGACACATAACAGAATTTTTGTCTGATGCAGAGAACTCCATAATCCCCAGAAAAAATAGAGAGTGCAAATTTGTGCTTTAGGTAGAAGAGAGGTTTTCCTTTCTTTACATCTTCTCAATAACAACTCTGTGACATAAGTTGGATTGAGCGAATGGGACTGGTTCAAAATCACCCATGAGTTTCTATGTCTGGGATTCTGTGGTCCAACATCTTAGCCACCAAACCATTTTGGCTCTTTATCAAATGTATACTAAACAGAAATATAACTAGAGGGTCTAGGTCAAGGGTAGGCAACCTTGACTCTTTTATGACTCATGGACTTCAACTCCCAGAATTCCTCAGCCAGCTTTGCTGAAGTTGAAGTCCATGAGTCATAAAAGACCCAAGGTTGCCTACCCCTGGTCTAGGTGTACCTCCAGAGTGAAACAACCCACTTCACAAGGATGTTATTTTTAACATACATCATCAGCCAATCACGGATGGCTGTTTTATAAAGTTTCTCTTCCCATCATGCAGTGTCAGAAGAGCATCATCTCTGGCCACATTGACAATTAGTTATTAAAGTAGAATGCAGCTCTTCAGTACAGGTAGTCCTCGAGTTACAAGTGTAATGGAGCCTGCCCATTTCACTCATAACTTGAAAACTCCTGGGAGTGAATCTCGTACCTCGAACGAGATCGCTCCCTTGCTTGTTAAGATGCACATGGATCATTAAGTGAACATGAGGTATCTCAGGGTGAGGAAGGTCATGGAGGACCTAGTGAACCACTTCCAGAACCACTAAGACACCTCATGCTTCCCCCTTCCTTCCTGCCGCGCTAGACTGACCTGGAAAAGATCCATCTCCTCTCTGCTGTGGTTCCTGCTGCCGCCCGGTTCTGAGGCCGGGGGAGGCTTCCGCAGTCCTCCAGTGGCCCAATCCGGGCACCAGAGGCCTTCTCCAGGCTGCTGCTGCCCGGATCTGAGGCCGTGGGACGCTTCAGCCCTCCAGCCTGTTTCCAGACAGCAGCAGCCTGGAGAAGGCCTCCGGTGCCCAGATTGGGCCGCCGGAGGGCCGCGGAAGCATCCCCCGGCTTTGGTCCCGTTCTCTGTTGCAGCGAACAGAGGCCTAAAGTACCAGGAGATCATGCGAGATCAGTAGTGTGAGATCTCGCCCCACTGATCTCGCAGGATCTTGCATTACTTTAGGCCTCCATTCTCTGCGAATGCACCGAAGGCCTGGAGCAGCCAAGAAAGTGAAGGATCCCGATCTTCATAGGACGAGTATGGAAGGCCTGGTGCCTAGGGAGACCCGGGGCGGGGGAGGGGAGGGAGGGAATAACCAGGGTGAATGTTGCAGAGCCACTGCAATCGCTCGTACGGGAGAACAACTGCTGTGGCACTGCAATATTCATAATTTCGGGACTTGCTCATAAGCACTAGGGGAAACTTATCGCGTAACTTCGAACAAGCATTAAGTGAACACTCGTAACTTGGGGATTACCTGTAATTTATTTCAAAAATTTTATACCACTGCATTCTGTGCAGTATACAACAACAACAAAACAATATCAATAATACACTATAATCAAGTACAATAAAAGTCCAGGGTGACCCACTAGTATAATATAGGCACTAAAGGCCTACTTGAAATGAATGTAATGTTAGTGACTTCTTAAATGCCAAAAGTGATTGGAGTAGGTGTATCTCTGGAGGCAGAATTTTGAAAGATGTGGGGGATACCACACAGAAGTCCTGCTTTTTAATCCATGGCCTCTTAGTTTCACACACAATAGTATTTTGGCCGCTGTCTAATTGTCCTTAGAGACCAGGAAGACTCACTTAGGATTACTGCTTAATGCATCAAACCGACAAACTATATTAAAAAAAAAAGATGGGAAGATATAGGTGGGAAATAGTTGAGGATAAGTCATGACTGAGATTTTGGTGACATGAACCTCTGGAAATCTTATGTCGCACTTGATAGCAGAAGAGTTTGCTCCAGGTTAAATTTCTTTGCAAAAATGTTATTTTTTAATAATAGTATCAAACTATTTTAAATTCTTAACCCTGAGTTGAAAAGACAATTGCCAATAATGGTGGGCTAGCCCAAAAGTGAAGCTTTGGGGAAGGCAGGTCTCTGGATATTTTCCTCACCCACTATTTTCCCTGTCTCCCATCACATTTTATATATATATAGTGAAACTGTGATGATCTGCTTACTAACTCACCACCACTGCATGTAATATGTGGGAGGTAATGATCTCTTGTTTACAAGATTGCTCAGTCTCTTGTGACCTTATTTACCAGGATGTCATAGACAGCCCAACCAAAAATAAAATAAAAAAGTTTTAAAAAGGTAACTTGCATTGAGGGAAATCTACATATGAAAGGGCAAATATGGATTAATGGGTTACACCCTGTTGTTGACCCAGGAAAGTGGACTAACAAAGGCATGCATTATCTACAGACTAATGGAATGTTTATAAATATATCTTCCTCCCTTAGGAAGAAGATATATCTACCTTCTTTAGAAAAGCAGGGGTGGCGATGTCTCTAGAACTAGTAAAGAGATTACAATACAATACAAGAGGTCTATGGAGATTCTCAGTCATCCAGGTCAATACAAATGTGCTTTTTTTTTAAGTCAACTGGATTTTCTGATTTTCCATTAAGACATTTTGCTTTTCATCCAACAAGCTTCTTCAGTTCCAATTAACAGGTAGGGATTCCTTAAAAAAAGCACCTTTGGGTCAATACAACCGAAGAGAAAACCTTCTCCTAAACTAAAACACTCCTGCTGTCTATCAAACTGGAGAGGTTCATCTCCAATGGTGGCCAAGCCTTAGGTCTATCTTTCTCCACTCCAATCACAGGTCTGTGGAGTTCACTTCCCAACATAATGCAGGGATTGCTACACCCATTGTGTGTAAAAAGGCTTTAAACCCATATCTTTCCTAATGACCTATGACTGGGGTAGGCAACCTTGGCTCTTTTATGACTCGTGGACTTCAACTCCCAGAATTCCTGACCCAGTTGAAGTCCACGAGTCATAAAAGAGCCAAGGTTGCCTACCCCTGACTTATGAGAATTATCTGCCTTTTTTTAGAAAACATTTATCCTTTGTCACAAACTCATCATTTAATCTCAATACAAGCTTGTACCAACTGCATATGTCTCGTATGTTTTAAAGTAACCATCAGATACTTAGCAACGCTAGTATACCAACTGCTTATATGACAGTTACCCTACAATCAAATATAAATAGATAAATAAGCTTTAAATGGAAGAATGTCAAAACCACTCTTCCACTGTTGTTCCCATCTTTTAAAAAGTGGGTGAATTGAGGGGTTTCTGGATGCCAAATAACATAAAATAATTGTGCAGATTGCGAAAGGACCACTGAGATTGGTAGCTTCTTCGGCCCTCAGTATTTAGGGGTTGTCCTTCAATCAGACGTTCTTAACCTGGGGACTGCCAAGGGACCACCTAGGATAGCAACAAGTCTATTTTGACAGACAAAGACTAACTCTATTGTATTCTTGTAAGAAAATTCAAGTGGGAAAAATGGCTTTCTAAGTTTTTAGAAGAAACTTTTACTATACCTATTTTCTTCTCCCAAAGGAATAGTTTCCTCATTGGAGAACTAAGAGGTCAGCTTTTGCCTTATTCTAAGAGAAGGGAAAGCATCATTTATGTTTTCTCTTCTACCAAAAATATCCTCATTTAGAATTCCCCCGATCAAAGTCCAGGGAAACTTACTGCATGACACAATATCATCACATTTTGATGACATCTGCTACAGATGATATGATGACTAATATGCTCAAGAAGCTTTCGTTTTCTTAATCTGGGGCCTTCCAGATCTGTTCAGACTGCAACTCCCAGATAGCTTGGCATAAAATCTATAATGCTGGCGTGACTTAATCCCAACACTTCTGAGGAACTACCAGACGAGGGAAGATTACAACTGATATTTTAAAAAGGGAAGCGTCAGGTTTCAAATAGAAGTCCTGTGTTTGTTGTGAACTTTTACTTTTTTTCCCCTTTCTCTATCTATGTTAACTCCAGGAACCACTCACTAAAACAAGTCACCGAGGGTGCAAAGTCATTCTACGAAGAGAAGATGCAGAACATCATTTCATGTATTGTATGAATGTATGTTCCATATATCTTGGTGAGAAGACTGGGTTGGTGAAAAATAAGTAAAGAGTATGTGCCATTGGTTGGGGCTGTTCTGTGATGGTCCCTTGCAAGGTCACTAGTTTTAACTCACAGCATGATGAATTAAAACCACGACAGATTTCATTGTCTCCCTTTCACTTGCTGGAAACAGTCGAGTCTTACTATGGCAAGTTTTAGTTACGAAACGAAGTGCAAGTACATCACAACTTTCTGGAAAACATTAAGAATTGGCCAAAAGCTGAAAAACAAGAGGTTTTGGGCTGAAATCCCCTTCTATGGTGTTATCTTGACATGAACACAACTTTGCAGATAACAGAACTAGTGAGTTTTTATTCATATGTTGAAAGGATTGATGAATTTGCAGCTTAGAAGGCAACCTGTTTTCTAGAGACAGCATAAACGTCATGACATATTTTTGCAGGAAAATTTGAGAACGTTTTTCTAAACAGGACAGACACAACACTGAATGCCAGAACGTACCTGCTTCACCCCGGAGGGCTTTTTCCACTGCAACTCCCCTCTCCTCCAACTGTCTTTGCTTCTCTTCAACCTGCTCTAGTTGTCTTTGGATGATCTACGGAAGGAGAACAACGATCCTAATGACTATGCACTTCACATATATGAGATTTTCCTAGTATTGCAAAGAAAGACATACCCATTAGCAGTCCCATTTCTACACCCTACCAGTTGATTCTGTAGGACCATTACAACATAGTCAAGTGCATATCTATCACTCTAGTGACTGTTAGGAACACCTCTCCCTCCCTAGCTTTTACCACAGTGACACGTAGAGATGCCGCCACAGAACAATACTCCCAGCTGGCAACAAAACCTTTTCTATATATTATGACTGATTAATAGGGCAATAATTTATTCTTTCCCTTCTTGGGCCTCAGATCTTGTAGACCAGGGGTCTTTAAACTTGGCCCTTTTATGACTTGTGGACTTCAACTCCCAGAATTCCTCAGCCAGGAATTCTGGGAGTTGAAGTCCACAAGTCATAAAAGGGCCAAGTTTGAAGACCCCTGTTGTAGACTTTTACAGTAGCACCCCCAATATACTACACCAGGGCTTCTCAACCAGTGGTACGGGTACCACCTGTGGTACATTGGCACCTGGCAGGTGGTACGTGACTATCCCAGAAAAATGGTAGCGGGGGAGGGGAATGAGCTGAACCGGTGGCAGCATCGCACAAGCCTGAGTGAGAGATGGCTGGAGCTGCAGGGCTGTCAGGGCTCAGCGGAAGC
>NW_015387513.1:70327-155089 GCF_001527695.2 Protobothrops mucrosquamatus | reverse complement strand
TCTGACAAATTTATGAAAAGCATTTTCCAGAAAAGCGACAGCTGTACCTGGGCCCTGTGTAACCTCTTCAGTTCTTCTTGCTTGGCTTGACGACGAGCAGCCTTTTGTACTCGCCTGGTCAGTTTGGCGTTGAGTTCCTCCTCCGTGTAGGCTTTCTGCAGCAACAAGAAATAAAACATAGTTCAATCCCTTGCTGAAAATTGTCCCTAGTTTCTGGGATTGAAGCGTTCTACTTTTCTAGAGCACTGTGCCACTTGCTATGCTTTCTGTTCAGCAAGCAAGTTGTCCTTCCAGGTGTGTGTGTGCTAATGGTGCAGCAGATAAGCTTTGGTGGGGTTCTAAGAGGGGAAGGAAGAGGCTTGAACCAGATGCAAAGCAGTGATTTTTACAGACAGCTTCAAGTTATGACTATCTTCTTAATGGTCCTTAGGGCCTGTCACATACCTGGGAGATGCTCTTGATTTCATCCATGTTCTTACCATATATAAAATCCTATGTATTATTTCTTATACCTCTGTTGAACAAACATGTAAAGAACTGAGCTAAATGTCTAGGGAGATTCTCAATCATCCAAGTCATGGTTGTCCCAGAGGTGCTTTTTTCATGAGGCAACTGGACTGTCTTGTTTTTCTCTGAAGACGTTTTGCTTCTCCTCCAGAACTGAAGAAGCCTTTTGGATGAGAAGCGAAACATCTTAGAAAAAGAAAAACAAGAAAGTCCAGTTGCCTCGTGAAAAAAGCACCTTTGGGACAACTGAGCTAAATATATCGGAGCAAAGTATGGTAAATGACCAAGAGCCTTTTTGATGCTGTTGCTAAGACTTTAGTCTGCAACTCAATTCACATTTCAAAAACCCTTTGAATGACCCAACTTGCACAATCAGCATAAGGAGAGATGTAATCAGCAGCACCCATTATGTATTTTGTGATTCACTTGGAAACCATACCGCAGGAAAAGGACTGATTTCTCCCTAATAGTTATTTAAAACAAATCAACCTCCAACGTAGCAGAAGGGTAGGCTAGAAATTGAAGTCCTTGGTGCTCTCTGAGCTTGGTTGTTTTCTTGCAGATGTGTCACTACCCAAACTAGGTAACATCAGGGAGCACCAAGGACCCCTCAGTTCAACCCTAAGCTGCAAATATTCTCCTTTATTAGAAAAGTTTTGCCTATCAGGTCAATATTTCAGGGAAAATTACATGTCAATAAAAATATAATGGGATCACATTAATGATAGTCTTAAAAGATACACTAGCAGTAGCTGCATTACACTTTAGCTATATATTTTTGATATAAATTGTCCTATAATGCTATGATTCATTTTATTTTTTTTAAATAAGTAATCCAGCGTCTAAAACATGTCATCTAAGTGATTAATGCACATAGTTACTTTCAAGGTAGTTATGTGACTTGTATAATTCCTTTTGCAGTTAAAAATTCCTATGTGTCTAATAAAAATATATCCATGTAATATGCTTTATAACCATCTATTGCATCTCCTTTTATATTAAGAGAGCAGAACTTCATTTTTATGTAGCTAAAGACTGTTTTCATGTTTCCCACATTTTCACCTCATTTTAAAAAATCAATTGAGATAGATCATTGTAGCTGAATGCCTCAACAGATAAGATGAAGGAAGAGAAGGCATACCATCAAAGTCACCACCAGAGTTCATTAGAGCTAAAAAGATGTCATACAAGAAATCTCTTCAGTGTCCCTTTAAGTTAGTCTTCTCCAACTAGGATCAGAGAAGATCAGAATTTGGGGAGCTCCAATTACAATACATTTGGAGCTTGATAAAAGCTGCTTTAAGCCTTCTTCTACTACATTAGTCTGATAATCAGTTCCAATAGTTAAATTAATACCTTGCAGAGAATGTATAGCTCATGTAATTGGCATTAGGTAAACAAATGAATGAACTGCTTATTTCATTTTTTCCCTTCACGACTCAAACCTACAAACCATAATTGCTTCTTATGTACCCATAGGCCAAGATCTATGCTTCTTAAAAGTCTTTCTTACCCACACAAGGATACAGTGGATACTCATCAATCAAGACTCAACATAACACAGTGATTGGGCTGCAAGATTAAGATCATGAAGTTCCAAAGACAAATCCCTGGTTGACTCTGAACCCATTCTTTTTTCTCTGTTTAACCTACATCTGAAGAGTTGTGAGAATAAAATGGAGGTAGAATCTATAATATGTGGTAGTATTTCTATCAAACCCTCTTTTAGGTACAGTGCAAATATCTAACCCACCAAGGTAAACACTTTGTAGAGTGCCTCAAAAAACTGTGATTAAGGTCAACAGTTTTTCCAGCTGGATCTTCAGTGAAGATATTATATACACTTCAAATGGACTTGATGGTTTGGGACTTGAAGATGATCTGTTGTGTTGATGTTGTTAATTGCTGCATACATGCACAATCTCTGATTGTATTAGTATAAATGAAGGCAGGGAAAAGCAGAAGAGATACAGGCTATGGAGCTGGTAGGTTAATAACAGGAATGCATGCAACAATGGCCAGTCAATGAGAATGGAAACACTACCTTTGATGCATAGGATCTCTTGAATGCCAAGGCGTGTGGTATGTAAATCAACTTTAAAAAAGGGGGAGGGAGGGGAAGGAATAGCAAAGGCAAAAATAAAAGAAATACATAAAATGGAGCAAGATCAGTTCAACATTGCAACATTCAATACAGAAAGACAATAATCAACAAAAAAAGCTGCTTGAAATGTTACATGAAACTACAGAATACAAATACTTCAAAATCTGGAAATATGCAATGGAAGCATATAGCTTTACAAAAAAATAAAGTAAAATAAAATAAAATAATCTTGGGGTCCCAAACCTCAGAGCAATCTCTTCCCTAAGCCCCAATCAGTGTTAGATTTTAAGGGCTTGGGATATTGAATTTTGGATTTAACACTTTATTTGGGTAAGTACACTAAAACACTGACAGGACTGCACAAAACACAAAATGATGTCTTATTCTGAATGCGTGCCCTTCAATACTTTTAGCAGCACATTCACTTTTTCTGAAACAAACACAAACACGTGAACAGGGAAGTGAGAAAGGTTGGGTGAGTTTTAGATAAAATTCCTGCATTTAGAAAAAAGGAAACATATCTGCAACTACATGACTTAAATGTTTTATGACAGCAGCACATACGTAGTCTGATGAAAACTGATTCGGGAATACACGCTACAGGAAGTGATATATTTATTTAGCAGATGCTTTCAACATTATACATCAGATCCCATGTCTCCTCCAATGCTAGTCACTAATGTTATTTTAGTCACCACAAAACAGGCAGCTGAGCCTTGATCTAGAAGCCATGCATGAGTAACTTTTTCTGCCTGGAAAATCATACTGATTGCTTTGTTTCCCTGGCATGACAATGTTCTCTAGAAACTTGAGAGTTGGAATAAAAATTTAGCCTGAACTAATTTACAATTAACAATACAATTTACAATTAATCAGTGAAACAGCTTGCCTTCAGAAATCGTGGGCACTCCATCACTGGAGTTTTTTAAGAAGAGACTGGACAGTCACTTGTCTGAGATAGTATAGGTTCTCCTGCTTGAGTGGGGGGCTGGACTAGAAGACCTCCAAGGTCCCTCCCAGCTCTGTTGTACTGTTTGTACTGTTCTGTACCTTGTTTATAGATATCATTCTCTGTGTTCTCATGTAACATTCTTAAGAATTGGATTTTTATTTTTGTACTGTTCCGTACCTGGTCATATCTAGTATGTTTCCTTTCTAGGAATATCTCTGTAGTGATTTCACACTACAGGATATCTTCCTGTTAATCTTGTGTCTTCATCACTTAGAAAAACAATTATTTTTGCAGTTAGGGTCTCCCACTAAGACAGGGGTGGGCAATTATGGCCCCTTTACCCATGGCTGACTCAGAAATTTTGGGAGTTGAAAACCACAGATCAAAAAGGGGCCATAGTTGCCCACCCCTGCACTAAGATATAAACACACTCAGTCTGCCTTAGACCAAAGCTCTGTGTAAGATTTATGTAACCTTCTTGTTCTTGCTTTTTAATCTTCAGTGAGCGACTTTCAGTTTCCTTCCAAATCACACACCCCATGATTCAAGAACAAACATGTAAAACTGCATTATCCACTCATCTATTCCACATAGTTAAAGTTAAAATATCCCATGTCACCTTGCCACTATTATGAAAAATGTCACCCAAGGAGAGGGGTACAGCAAAAGCTCTTTGACAATTATATTTAAAGTAGGATTTAAACCATCTGTTGTTATTTTCAGCCTGATCCTTTAACTACTCTAGGAAATGCCCCTAAATGTACTCTTATTAAAACACTTAGAGTGGATTAGCTAATCTATGGGAAATTTAACTCTTATTCCTAACAAAGGAAGATTTCCTAACTCCCACTTTCAATTTAAATCTTAATACTGTAATTCCTAGCTTCATTGCTCTTTTAGGGATTATAAACATCTGCAATATCTCTATGTTATGCAAAATAGCAAACCAAAACAAAATATTCACTTTGTTTTTTAAGGAGGAACTTGTTCTCTCTGTTACACTTAGGCCCAAACTGCCTCAAGTAGCAAGGTTTAGATTTCAAGATGAATGATTACATTGGAACTCATAGGAAGCTATAATCTTTATCCCTTTCCAATATCATAAGTATATCCTTTTTCTTTTTAAATTCCCATGTGTAATGTAGAGCCTGCCATGGAAAGCTAGAAGAAAAACATAAAAGTGGTAGATTTTAAAAAATCAAATAAAAAGAGCAATTCAAAAAGAATGGTTACAGAGAAGTTAATCCAGGAGAAAAATTCAGGCACTGAACACTATTCTCCACCCCACCAGAATTGCCTTAAGCTATCCTGGATAAAAGCAAGTCTGCTAGCAAGCTCAGTCATAAGTAGGCTTGAGTAGCAAAAAGAACTACATGCAAATAGTTCAGTTTGCAAATAAACCCAATCTGCTATTTCCATCAAGAACTTTGTTCTTGCACAATTACCAAAGTGGGTAGTTACTGCTTTCTCAATTCAAAGTTGACTATTAGTGATTACAGGAATATTTCCACTAAGTTTTACTGAGCAACAATATAGATATAGTTTGCCATTGTCAAACTTTGCTAAAAAATGAAAGTGTATTATATATGATTATTAAAAAAAAACCTGGCTAATTCCTATGGTTATTGCATAATTTAGAAAAGGAATACTCTTTGTACATATTGCCTTTTTGGCAATGTAACTAAACATCTTTTCCCCTCCTATTAAAATAACTTCTGGAGTAGCTAGCTGCCTAAACTCACATAGAATTCAGGACCGCGCAAGATTCCAAGATTACATGTAGTCCTGGACTTACAACCATTTGTTTAGTGACTGTTTGAAGTTACAACAGCACTGAAAACAGTAACTGACAACTAGTTCTGGCAGTTACAAACACTGCAGCATCTCCACAGTCACATGATCAGAATTTGGCCAATTGGCAACTGGCATATATTTATCACAGTTGCAGCATCTCGGGGTCATGTGATCACCATTTGTGACTTTCCGAGCTGGCTTCCAACAAGTGAAATAAGTGGGGGGAAGTTGTGTTTACTTAAGGATCACATGATTTGCTTAGCGACTTCTGTGATTTGCTTAACAATTGAGCCAATAAAGACTGTAAAATTGGGTGTTACTCACTTAACAACTTCCTTGCTTAGTAATAGACATTCTAGTTCCAATTGTGGCTGCAATCTGAGGACTGCTTCCTCAACTTAGTTTCAAACAGACTTATGAATCTTTTGAACAGAAACAAACCTTTTATATATAACTTACGAAGCCTGGTCTAATTAATTTTTCTCATTCTTATTGGATCCAGAGATCCAAAATCGCAGGAAAACATTCAAATGACCCCCATGTCAATCTTTGTGAAGTTTTTGTGACTCATCTTGGCTTCAAATGATCATGACAGTATCAACCTACCTCTCGTTTAGATCTCTGTGAGGAACGTTCTAAGACATCTTCATTGGAGAGATCAGAATCCTCCGAGAAGCTTAAGTGTTGGCGCAGTTGCAAATCTGAGACAATAAGGAAATGTGTCAAATGGCTAAACTTAAGGAGCAGTTGCATCGTAGTAAAATTGATAATGAACTAAGTGATCAGACACACAGTTATTGTTGAAAAGGGACCATATCATCCCTTCCTGCCACAGTGATTCAACTCCGCCTTTACTAACCACATCTCAGGTCCCAGTCAATGGAGGCTGCTCTAGAAGCAAGGATACCCTCTTTCCCCAACACAACAACCAAACTTTTTTGCCTTGCAATGACTCCCAGAATCTCCCTGGGCAGTGTAGTTGAAGCTGGAGATAAATGATCTGCAGTCAACTATTTCTAAAAATCTGAGGTACTGCCTATCCCCTGTAACATCTGCTCATCCTACGCAGTCCAAGAAAGTCAGCCCATTCTAGATCCTAGTGATTAAACGATGCTGTCTAATGGGTTCCAGGAAGTTGGGTTTCTCAACACCATTCCCCATCCCCCCCCCCCGAGATTCATATTCATTCCCCCCAATCAGGCCCTAAACTGACTCATTCTCCAGGTCTTGGGTTAGAATTGGTGGTGGATCCCTTCTGTGATGTTTTATTTTTTAAATGATGGTTGTTTTTTTCTGGACCAGAATTGGGTGTCTTAACAGATTGGGATCCCTATAAATGTCATAAATAAATAAATGCATAGATACGAGAAGACAGAGTACCAGACAAGAATTAGGCAGACAATCTTCAACTTTCCATCAGTTCACTGGTGACACTGGGTGAATCACTATCCTTCAGTCTAATCTAGCTAAAGTTACATACAGAACTCTCCAATATCTGGCAGAAAAGCTAAAGATACCTGATGCTTTTTAAAAAGACTGTATATTCTTATTCTAAGTATGTTCTCTCATATTTAATCTTCCTTTTCAGTTACCATTGAAAGGGGTACAGTAAACTGACCTGCTGGAACAAATCTTAGGATGTGCACATACCTGGAAGAGTTTCCAGGTATGGTAAAACCATTATAATATATAAGCACTGATATTATACCTGCTGCTCTAACCAATGGAGATGCTTTATGCTTCCCAGAATCCACTGTGGTCCCGCTGGAAGGTGTGCTAGGGCAAGATTTGTCATCTGCCTTTTTCTTCTTGTCTTTCTTGTAACCGGAGAAAACAGACTTCCAAAGGGATTTGGGCTTTGTGGATTCCTCAGCTGCGCTGCTGGATTTGTCAGATTGCTTATTTTCATTCTTTGACTTTTTCTCCTTTTTGCTCTTCCGGGGAGAGAAGAGAGAAGTCCTTTTTTTATTCTTCCCGCTGGAACCTTCTGATGATGTGATAGACCCATCGTGACCGCTAATGTCCGTTAATGGTGGAAAGAACCTCTCACTAGTAGCTTCATGCTTCAGAGTAGGGCCTTCGCTGGTTTTGCCAGTCAGATGCTTTGGGGTGTCTAAAGTAAGTTCTTTGGTCTTTGAGGGTGCTGTGGATGCTTTGCGTGATTTTGCAGCAACAGCACTGCTGGTCATCTCCAGATCTTTCATCCTGCTGAGCTGCTTAGCCATAGCGTCCCGTAAGGCCTGGCTTTTGATAGACTTCTCTCTGGCCCTCATTCTTTCCTCAGCTAACTCCTTAGCTTCTGCAGAGACTTGAGGAAGGCCTCTCTTCCCTCCTTCAGTTGACGACGGTCTATCATTTTCCTTAACCAAATGCAGTTGAAGAGGCTTCTCAGGCCTTGGCTTGCTAGGCGGAGTGTAGTATTTTTCATTAAGGCTTGTATCCTCTGTTCTGTCATCATAAGTGTCCTCTACATCATCAGCAAATGGTATCTCATCCACACTCTCAACAAATGACTTCCTCACCTCTTCTCTGGGTGGTTGAGATGAACTTCTGGTGGGTCGTATCCTTTCATTTGCTGGTATCATCTGAGGGGTTTGTACGGGCTCTGCTTCATTCTGCCAAACTGCCTGATGCCGTTTTCTTCGCAGGGTTGCTGGTTCTTCGTTTTGAGGTGGTGGCGGAGGAGGGCTAGATGGAGGAGTGAGCATGGTGGAATCCGATGTGTTAAAACTCTGGCTGGCCAGTGTCCTCATGTTGGATGAACTACCCTGAAGTCCCAGTCCAGAACTGCTGGAGAGATCTCTTTTCACATCCCTTGAGTTTTTCAGCTCTTTCTCTGATTGGGAGGTTGGTGTCAGCAAAGAAAATGGTTCCTTATCCAACTTTGGTATGATTACCTTTGATGGTTTTACAGGATGGATTTCCTTTTCTTCTGACCCCACATCAGAATTATACAATTTAAGAGGAACAGATTCAAGGGGTGAGTAAGTAAAGTTTGGGTCTGAACCCCTGCTTCTGTTGACAGGGGTGAGACCTAAACTCCTTCGGATTTCAGCACTTTTCATCCAGAATTCCTCCACAAGGTTATTTCTTTTCAAAGTCTCTTCTGTGCTGGTGGGACTTTCAAGTTTTTCCATCTCCCCATCTTTACTTTGTAGAGCAAGTTTGGCCAAAGGAGTAGAAGTAAAAGCTGGGATAGGCTGAAAGCACACTGGTGGCTCTGCTGGAGGTGTAATGGAGGCTTCAGTGGTGGGTAAAGGCTGTGAACAAATAGGTAAGGGGGCAAGAGGTGGAGAAACTGATTCTACGGGTACTGTTGATGGTGATTTTACAGGTGATATTGGTGTGATGGCTTCAGGCAGTGCAACTGGCTGTGACCGTATTGGTGAAATTGATGCTGGTGGACTTTGCACTTTTTGATCATCAAGGATCGTGTCTTCTTTTTCTTTTTCCGGGAGGAAAGGCTCAGAGAAAAAATGGACATCCGAAGCCTTTTCTCTGTATGATACTGGTATAAGAGATTCCTATAAACATGATAAAATCAGTGCATAGTTAGTGGTCTAAAGCATCTTTCATTAAGTTCTAAAACAGGGAACTTGTGGACTTTAACTCTAAGAATTCCTGGCTGGCTAAGGAATTCTGGGAGTTGAAGTCCATAAGTCATAAAGTTGCCACATTTGGAGATCCCTGTTCTAGAATAATGCCTTCCTATTCCTTCCTGATAATATTTCCTCATCAGTACATCTACAGAACAGTGCCTACAGTTTTGTCGCAGTACCCCAGTATATTACTACTGGATTCTGGGGAGATATTCCAGGTTGTACCAAGACTACTTCTTGCTATACTTGAAGTCAACACTATTATTCAAAATTGCCCTGATTAGTGTACATTACTCAGAAGATGAATAGTAGTTGGCCAAGCTATTTTTCAACTATTCCATTACTGGCCATCTTACTGGGGGGACTCTCGACAAATTTTCAAGGAACACAATAGCATATGTCAGTGGTTCTCAACATTTTTAATGCCGCAACCCCAACTGGTCATAAGTCGAGGACTAAACCAGTCGTAAGTCGAGGACTACCCAACCGGTCGTAAGTCGAGGACTTTCCTTGCCCGGGAGAACCGCGCATGCGTGGTTCCGCCCCCTGTGCCGGCCAAGGCATAGCTGGCAAGCGGCAGAGACGGAGCAGGCCGACCACCAGCTGGCCCAGCCCAAGGGAGGTAAGGCACCCGCCGGAAAAGGGAAAAAAAATGGCGGACAAAAAAAAATGGACAAAAAAAAGGCGGACAGCCTTGCTTGGTGACCCCCGTGAAATGGTCGATCGACCCCAAATGGGGTCCCGACCCACAGGTTGAGAACCACTGGCATATGTGGTTACAATATAAAATGTATTGTTCCAGAGAATTCCACACCTGTTCAGACAATCAAAATACAGAAATGAGAATGCAAGTCTGTAAGAATAGAACTAGTATTGAAACCAACTGAGGCACATTATTTACATTTGGCAGATTTTACATACTACTAGTAGTTTCTGGTATAAAAGACATTCTATTATGTGGACATATAAACCTTTGCCATTTTGAAACCGAATTTGAAATTATGGCCACTTGGCTGGAAGCAATGTCAGCCACTGTCTACCTAATGCCTTATTGCTGTGGGTAAAATTATAAAAATGCTCCAAGCTGAGTAGGCCTTCCAGCATTGGCTCTCAAGGAGCAGACACATTGCAATGTTCTCTTTAAGTCTTGAAATGTCCCATTCCTGGGAGGCAGATTATATCCTTACAGTGAGAAATATCAGCTTTCCATTCAGCCTGGGAAATTAAAGAACTCTTTTAACAAATCTTGATTTGACTGAATCACAGTATTATTTGTGTGAAAGAAAGTCACTGTAGTTACCACCATTTCTTCTTCACCTATAATACGGTTTATCTTAGACTAAACTTAATATGTGAACTTAATAATCATATATTAATTGTATATAAATAAGACTACTATGACCTGTACAATTAAAAATCATGCTTTAGGTTTATGGATGAAGACAATTTGTTACCTCTTTTTCTTCTTCCTTATGGTTACAAATTGAAGAAACAGGACCAGTCATTTCACACGGTGACTGGACTGGAAGACAAGTATTACAAGTATCTGAAGAACCAAAAAACAAAGCTATGAGCATCTTAAAACCAAATAAAGTACATGGAGTTAACTGCCTCCTTTCATGCTCCTGTCTAGATAGTCAATTTGCTACCTGAGCCGAATTTGACGATCTCTCCCTTCAATACTCCTTGTCATTATACTTGGCACAATCTGTTCTTATACATATTATTATGATTATTATGCATATTACTCAGAAGGAAGTCCCTCTATATTTCAGAGATTATTGCCAAGGACTGCAATGCTGGACTCTTTGAAAAAAATGGTACACTGCTCTGGTAGTAATAGCAGTGTGAATTTCTATGGAGATTCTCAGTCATCCAAGTCATGGTTGTCCCAAAGGTGCTTTTTCCAAAGGCAACTGGACTTCGTTTTTCCTTGAAGACATTTTACTTCTCATTCAAAAAGCAAAATGTCTTCAAGGAAAAACAAGTCCAGTTGCCTTTTGAAAAAACTGTTTTGGGACAGCAGTGTGAATTGATATTTAGTTTGAAAACAATATGTTTAATCATAAAGGATCCAACATTTGCTTGTTGAATCCAATATCTTGTGTCCCACATTGGCCAAACAATCCTTTAATATAAAGGATCCAATATTTGCTTGATGAATCCAGTATCTTGTGTCCCACATTGGCTAATTAGATGCTCTTCTGAAGCACAATGGCAGAAATTAATGACCCAGTTCTATATTCTACTTTACTCCCCTTTGTGAGGCCTGAATACCCAAGCAGAACCAGCTACTAAGAATCAAAGACTAAGTATTTGATTACTACATGCAGTTCATAAGCTTCTAGATACAAGATAAGGTTGTCCTCATCATCCCTGAGCTTCCAAAGTTCCTTCAAAATCTGATCATGCCAACAGGCCTGGGGATCTTGAGGGAACGGTGAAATCAAGAGATGGCTATCTTATTATTGACATCCTTCTGTTCTCTTTTCCAGTTTTAGTTCTGCTTCTATAATTTTAAATTCTTTTTAATTATTATCTAATGGTTTTAACTGTTTGTCTTATCTATCTATCTATCTATCTATCNGATAGATAGATAGATAGATAGATAGATAGATAGATAGATAGATAGATAGATAGATAGATAGATAGATAGATAGATAGATAGATACAAACAGACAGACTCCTTGCTCCCGTTTCTGGTACCACAGTCAGGCTAAAAATGCAAGAGAATAGAATAGAATAGAGCTGGAAGGGATCTTGGAGGTCTTCTAGTCCAGCTCCCTGCTCAAGCAGGAGAACCCATACCATCTCAGACAAGTGACTGTCTAGCCTCTTCTTAAAAATCTCCAGTGAGAGAGTGGTGAAAGAGAAGAGGAGAGGAAAGGAAGAAGAGGGAAGTAGGGAAGAAAGAGAAGGAAGGGAGAAAGAAGGTAGAGAAGAAGGAGTGGGGATGTAAAAAGAATGTATGTTAATATCTGATAAATATCACAGTATATTTACATACATATACAACACAGTATATGTATGGGGGAGAGTTTGGAAAAATAAAAAAAAATCAAAAAAAAAAATCTCCAGTGATGGAGCGCCCACGATTTCTGGAAGCAAGTCTATGAGGCAGAAATAGTTCTGAAATGACATCTTCCATGATGAAACCTTTATGGTAATTATTACAAGAATGTCCTGAGTTCACAAGGGATAATAGATTTATTTGAAAACACAGTTAATGGGAATCGTTGTTTGATTTGTTCTAGATTTAAAAAAAAACAGGAAAAGTTGCATCATTTGGCCTACAGGTTCTTAGCCAATCCAGTGTGCTCTGTAGTGCTAAAATGTTTAGTACCTTCCGTCATAATGAAAGGGGTGACTGTTTCTGCTTCCTTGAGCTCAGAGACTTTCAGTTCTCCTCCTCCTCCTTTTTCTTTTTCTTCTTCTTCTTGATGGATGCGACACTCTGCCTCTGCATCAGAAGGGATGTCATCTAAACCAGGAATTGGAAAACAAAAAAGAATTAAGATTAAAATGTTATAGACATTTATAGTAACTTCATAACAAGGGAATGGAATGCTGAAACTATGTAGGGTTGTGGCCCCCATCTTTCTCTCTCTATTTTCCTTCCTTCCTTCCTTCCTTCCTTCCTTCCTTCCTTCCTTCCTTCCTTCCTTCCTTCCCTTCCTTCCTTTTCCAAATTGTTACTCAGAGTAAATTATGTGTATGCTAAATTACCTAGTTTGTTAGTTTTACAGTAAGTCACAATTTTAGAGTAAAAATAGGTATTACCTCTGTGTTCCTGAAGCCCTTTACTACATTTTTATTTCACGTGGCTACTCCACATATGATTAAAAGATGCCATGTATAATTATCTTGAAATCTTTCTCTGCCATCTCCAACTCTCATGCCATTAAGTCACTACTTAAATTACTATATCAGCTGAGCTCTTTCGTTTGGGGTGGTCAAATCTGCACACAACCGTTTTGCAGCATGACTTTGCATTTCTGCAGTATTAACTGCTGGCCCTTACAGGTAAATCAGGCAGGGCTCATTCTACTTTATTGTTGTTGTTGTTGTTGTTAATTGCGAAGTCGTGTCCGACCCATCGCGACCCCATGGGCAACGTTCCTCCAGGTCTTCCTGTCCTCTACCATCTTCTGGAGTCCATTTAAGTTCACGCCTACTGCTTCAGTGACTCCATCCAGCCACCTCATTCTCTGTCGTCCCCTTCTTCTATTGCCCTCAATTTGTAAGGGTACATTAATAGAATCTGGTTTAAGTCTGAAGGTACAAACTTCCCATCACTACTTCTAACCATCTAATCAATTAGGGCAGTCTTTCCTAAATTTCTTTCTCTGACCGTTAAGCCACAGGGGGGTTCCTCCCTCTCTTATCTGATTGTTTTCTAGGCAGGATCTCTTTCCCTCATCCCCCAAGGTCATCCACACATTCCATTACAACAACCAACAGCATACTTATATGAAGGTATTCTCAGACTCCTACCATCATCCAACTCTGCCCCGGTGTCCCCATCTTCAACAGCTTCTGCAGGCTCGGTACCTACTTCATCTTCATCATCGTTCTCTTCACACAGGGCTACAATAAATTGTTGGTACAAATTTTGAAAAGAGACAATGGGATGGAAGAGAAAATAGATTTCTGTTTGGGGGACTGCTTAAGACACACTCCCGTAATCCAAATACAACAAACATGTGATGGAGCCTTCTGCTAGGACTGTACCACTTTGGATTAAAATTGATAAGTGTGTGATGGGACAAGACTATCCTGGAATAGAGATTTGCCTTTTTTTTCATTTGAATGCTGAAGAACATTGATGTATATGACATTGATGCATCTGAGCTGAGACAATCAGCACATGATTTTTCTAATCATAAAAGCTCAGTTCACGTATGTTGGATAAAAACAGAAACTTCAGGTCATTAGCCAAATGCATCTTTTTAAAACAAGTAGAATATGTTTGGTCAATATATGAAATGAATGATGCCCTGAAATGTGAGGCCGACCTTTTAGAATATTTGCGTTTAAATGTTTGTAATATTATACATTTGGACCATGTAGTCCTACTGAAGTTTAAACATAGTTGGAAATATATGTATGGCATATACATAATAGCTATAGCTATTCTAAGCAACCATCCAAACCAAGAGTACAGTGGTATCTCGGTACTCATCATTAGTTGGTTCCAGGAGGCACGAAGAGTACCAAAAACCTTTCCCATAAGGAATACTGTAGGGAGTCACAAGGCAGCCGACAGTGACCAGTTCTAGCTTGTGCGTTGAGTACCAAACAAACAACGAGCACCAGGATAACTTTTTTGTGTCAAAATGCATTAGGTACCAAATTCAATGAGTTTCAAAGTAGCTGAGTACCAAGGTAGCACTGTATGTGGAGGTCAAATACAGCATTTTAGAATCAAACATAACGTGCTATATATTTAATTGATGTAATATTTTGGACCATCCTTCAATAGAGGAAAGACTAGTCTCTCCTAAGCAATCATGCATACTCCCATGAATCAAAATAAAATTTCAGTGATATGTTAATGGAGGCACAAATTAGCATATATTGGTGCACATCTATTCTTGGGGAAATGTGTTCTATTCATAGTTATTTTGCAAATACATCTTTGCACATATCAAGCAGTGAAACATGAAGTGCAGGGTGGGGGGAAGCTGTCGCATAGAAACTTAAGAGCGATGCACTACTATATCCCAAACTACTGGAAGCAATATTTTGCCCAAGTTGGTCAGCAATCAAAACTGGCTAAGAATAAGGCAATATGCAAACTCTGCTCACAGAAGCAAAAAAAAAAAAAAAGTTTTAGAAATGCACTAGCTCCATCCATGCAAATTCCAAATTGTCAAATCTCAAGTAATCTCTGTTGTACTGCCTATAATTATAACCAATTCTTTTAGAAGGACTGAGCCTTAATAATAAGATCAAAGGATACGGCTGTTTAGAAGCAACCTGTACAATTTAGCTCTTTCATATGGACTAGACCGGGGGTAGGCAACCTTGGCTCTTTTATGACTCGTGGACTTCAACTCCCAGAATTCCTGAGCATAGCTGACTCAGGAATTCTGGGAGTTGAAGTCCACGAGTCATAAAAGAGCCAAGGTTGCCTACCCCTGGACTAGACACTCATATGACTATGCCTTGTCCTACAGCAAAGTCACTTTATGAAGAATCTGATCTATTATGACATCTATCTAGATGATGGAATTCCAGGAACACAAACATATCTCAATTCTGACTTTAATACACTTCAAATTGACTTCAACAATGACTTCTCATTGAAGTTTTTGTCAACTTAAGGTCTATCTAGACCAGCATTCTTCCAGCTCAGTGATCCTCAATGACTTCTCCTTCAAACTATACCTCTTTTCAGAACTGTAGACACATTTTGTGTATTATTTCTACTTTTTAAGAAAAAAGTTTCAAAACTGGCTAAAGTACTGAAGATAATGGCTACAGAATAAAGCAAGTGAGAAGATTTTTTCCCACATTAGGAAGATGTTCTGAAGAAAATGAAGTATTACAATAAGTTTATGTGATGTGGGACAGATCACACATCTTCCCATTATGAATTTTAAAGATAGAACCACTTGAAAGATTACTGGCTGAACTGATTAGCCACACTTCAGATCACCTGAAACAGCATTTAACTTAAATGTAATTTTAGAAAACAATTGCCACCAAGGGCCTTGCTTAAAATCAAGACTATGAGAGTTGAGTAAAGGAAGTAATTTATCTTGGGGTGCAATCTTCTACTGGCAACAATGAAAACCTTGTTTTTAGCAAACTGTCAGATGGGTGCTTAATCATCTGGACTATATCTAAGATCACTATCTATGTAGAGGCTTTGGCTTGTTTTCACCTTTCAGGTAGTGTTAAATTTAAATAGGTCCTACTGGTCTACGGCATATCTAGAAAATCTACTTCTCTTCTCAACTACATCTGTATTTCCAGTATTCTCTGCAAGAAGGGAAGCTGAAGGAATTAAGATGGTGGTCTAATTCATGCAAGAATGGCTCATCTCTTTGAGACATGCAACTGCCCTTTCCCTGCTTCCCCAACTCTGCCATGCAGTAGCAATGAAGACATTGATAGTTCCTGGGTTAAAAAAGGCCAGCAAATGGGGCACTGGAAACATGGAGAAGTGGCATTGCCAGCGATGGCGGGCAGGGTTACTTGTGAGCTATAAACAGAACATCACCAAAACTACCTCCTGGGACGGCATCCAGCCATGCCTGTATTGCCTCGTGGCGGATGGAGGGAAGGTCAGATGCTGAATTAAAATAAAATAAAATTATAATAAATTCCACAGCACACTAAACATGTATTTTGAGATGGAATCACAAAAGAAAATGTTTAGAAGCAGAAAAACAAAACGAAAACACACTGTGGAAAAGCAAACTCAAAAAGATCCTAAATGGGATTTTAAGGGGAAGGCTGAAACATGAATTCCTTGATCTTGGTATCATCTGCCATGGCTTCTGCTACCTACCTGTAGAAAATTGTGTTGAAAAATTATTACAAACTGAGATTAACATTTGCTTGAGGTCTGACCTTTCTTGTAGAAATCAAAGATCTCTAGTAAAATAAAAAATATTTAAAACAGAAATGCTCTGATCAATGGACTCCCTCAATCCCAATTATATTCACTACCTTCCTTTAAGTCAGGGGTGTCAAATTCAATTTCATTGAGGGCCGCATCAGCATTGCGGTTGCCCTCGGGGTGTGTGTGGCTAGGGTGGGTGCAGCCTACTGGGTGGGCGTGGATGGAGTAGGTGTGTCCTACTGCGTGGGCATGGCCAGCTCTACATCGTTCGCGTCAAGGTTGCCTGTGGAGGCCTGGGCAGGAGTGGGACAGATCTGAGGGTCTCTGGCAGAAGGGGGTGGGACCGGGGCAAGCGCCAAGGCATGGTCCATTTCTTCATTCCTCACAAACGGTGACACCTCCCCAGCATGCACCCAGGGGGGCGGGGCTGACACGGCAGGGGCTGGTTCCTCGCTGTTTCTAGACGGCCGTGTGGAGCTAAGACTGAATGTGTTTCAACATAGATGGCCACCACAAAATTGTACATTGGCTCTCGGCCGGTCTGGCCAGGGCCAAGGCAGCAGGGGCCGTTCCCTCACTGTTTCCAGGATGGCTTCACGGGCCACATGAAACCACTTCGCGGGCCACATCCGGCCCCCGGGCCTTGTGTTTGACATGTCTGGTTTAAGTGGATGTATTTGTTCTTCTGATGATTACTCTGCCATAGAGAACCCAACTCTTAGAAGTCCTCATCTCCCAGGTTCTCCTGCCAAATACATCCAGCTTTGATAAAAATTATAACAAACAATGTAAAAAGGGTAATTTAGAGCCCATTACTTAATATGAGTTACAAAACTCCATGTTTAGCCTTCTCTTGTATATCTCTTAGCCAAGAGACAAGATCGAGTTCTTTTATACTATTTAATCTGGAACCTTAAGAAGGTTGAATCTAGGTTCTACCTGGCACCAGTGTTACCTAGGTCTGGCTCCCCTGGTTGAGAATTTAAAAGAGTTCATCCCAACACAAAAAAAAAAGGACCATACTCGGGTACAGCAAATTAGGAAAACCAAGGAAAGGAAGCAGAGAGAAGTTCCCATGAAGCCAAATAAACAGTGAAACCCCAAACCATACACCAGACCATCAGAGAAAATCCAAGGAAATAAGGCAATTATGAAAAATCCATAGAATATAGCATAAGGGAAGTATAACGAACATATTAATTTTCAAATTGCGAGAATTACTGAACTTCAAAATATGCCTTCTTTTTCTCTTCAGAGAAAGTATGCGATCAAAATGTTAGCTCTCTTGTGCTTGGGCAGCTTGTTTTCAATTTCAGAGGTGCCAAATGTGTCAAATTTTAAAGCTGCTTATAATTTAAGAAGTACAGATTGTTGTTGGAAAAAAAAGTGATTGAGATTTCCAATAGCACTCGAGGTATTGATTATATGTTTGGCTGAAAGTAGACTGAGGGACAGGTGAAAGACTAACTATCCCAAGTGATGCTTTCAAATAGCATACAGATCCTGAGCTGGAATAATTATGCAACTTGATAACTTGGAAACATCAATTACTTGTATTTCCTCAAAGGAAAGGCTACCTTTTTTTTCCATCCAAATAATTTACCTTTAAAATGGGAGGATTCTCTTACTTTCCGTGAAAAGTGCAGTCAGATGAGGGTTTATTTCCATCCAATTTTCCTTATTTGGAAGGACTGTTTTAAACTGATATTTAAAATCATTTTTGGTAGGTTGCAGCATAGATATTTGGAGTAACATTTCATGGTATATGACAAGTGCAGAAGTCTAGCTCTAAACAAACAAGCAATCTTTCTCTTGTAAAGTTCATAATACCTTTTCTGCTAATAATTATTCTTAGTCAGTCTCTCTTGGTCTGTCTGTCTGCTGTCTCTCTCTCTCACTCTTTTACACACACATACACACCCCTCTCATTTCAAGGGAAGTATAAGAAAGGAAACTTTCTAAAGGATTTGGAAAAAGCTAGTCAATACGTAATTGGACCAAAAGGACTTGCAATTTCAGTGGCTTTGTGAGAGAAAACCTTTTGCCCATATTTCAGCATTGGGAATGCGATTGATCATAAGAAGTACTGTCTTGAGCTAGAATGAGGTATGAGTGACCTCCAGATGCTGCTCAAATACAAGTTTTAGCAGCCCAGCCAGGATAACCAACAGTGAAGGATGAAGGGCACCTTGCCCATTCCTAGAAAACAGGAATCTGAGACACTGGTGAAGGTGGATAGCAGTGCCTGCATTTTCTGTGTCACATGAGAAAAGCACATCTTCCTTCCCCTGTCCTTACCACTTTCTACAGAGGGACAATCGAGAGCATCCTGTCATACAGCATCACAGTCTGGTTTGGAAGCATCCCTGCTTCAGACAGGAAGGTGATGCAGAAAGTGGTGAGGATGGCAGAAAAGATCATTGGCTGTTCCCTCCCTTCCATCCAGGACATAGCATATAAGCATTGTTTGAGCAGGGTCTGCAAGATTGTCTGGGACACTACACATCCTCTTCACAACCTGTTTTGCTTGTTACCTTCTGGAGATTTTGTTGTATCCGAAGCAGAATATCCAGATTCAGCTACAGTTTTGTTCCATATAGCTTCAACCTTGTGAACTCTCTCCACTATGTATTTCTCTTTCCACTATGTATTCAAAATGAACTGTGATTAATATTTGTGTGTGTGTGTGTGTGTGTAGGTATATAGCATGTGTTTATGTGTGTTATGGTATGTGTATGGGTAGATATATACTTTCTTTTGAGAGCAGGCAACAGAGTTTCATTTTTAATGTGGGCCAATGTGATCATAGTAAAAGAAATAATAATAAAGGTTATCATCTTATCTTGCCTTGCCTTGCCTTACCTTTGTTTCAGAAAAGTAACAAGCTGCAGATTTAATGTAAAAAAAAATGTCTGGAACACAAACCTAGGATTACCTATCCAACAGAAGCTCTAGACTAGAGCATGGAAAGATCAAGCATTTGCTAGGCTAAATATAAGTAAGAGCTTCTTATCCCAATACTGTGTGAGATTTACTTTGTATGGAGCACTCAAGAAGATCAGAGAAAGAAGTTCTTGCCCTACTTTTTGTAGTTTACAGGAGAAATATTTTTATCTAGACTCTGATAACTCTACATGTTGCAAATTGCTCAGACTCGGATTAATAATCCGATATTTGAGATGTTCTCTAATGCAGAGGTCCCCGACCTCTCTCCGGTTCTGTGGAGAGAGGTTTTTCCGTGGACTGGAAGGTGTGTGGTTTTGTGTGCTGCCTGCATATCGCGGATGGGGCTTTGCTTGTTTGTGCGGCCCGGTTGCTGGCATGTTGCGGCCCGGAACTGGTCCACGGACCGGGAGTTGGGGACTTCTGCTCTAATGATTTTCCCTATCAGCACTTTCCAGTTACTGGAAAAGCAAGTGCCATCATTTTCAAATGGCTACAGAGGATGGGAATTGGAATCCAACATGTTCTGAAAGTGTAGAATGGAGAAAACTGTCCTTTACATTTCTTTTCATCTTCTAAATAATCTCCACGAAGAAAGTAATTGAAGCCAAATTTGTCTTTTACACAGAGCATCTTTAACGTCTCATTCAAAGATCAATTTTCAAAAAATAATTCCATTCTTCACCATCCTGTTCTCTGTCTATTTAGTGAACAACCTGTGTTTCAGACATTCGGTTGTCATCATTCTGAAGAGACCTTGTGCTATTTTATTATTACAAGTGTTTTATTTCAACTATTCTTAACTTTCTGCCACCCTTTTAGATGCAATGCCCACAGTCCTCTCAAATTCTCTTAACTATTTGCTTTTTATCAGTCTTTCCCCTTTTTACTCTTCTGTTCTGAAACTACCAAATCATCAATTTGACCCTTACTGGATTGAAATTCTTGGAGATGGAAAACATCTAGGATCCACCAGGCTGAGTGAGGCTATTCTCCATTAAGAAGCCAGCCTAAAGAACTGTATAGACTTGATTTCTCTCTTGCATTAGGCTAGACCAGGGGTTTGCAACCTTGACAACTTTAAGACTTGTGGACTTCAGCTCCCAGAATTCCTCAGCCAGCATAGCTGGCTGAGGAATTCTGGGAGCTGAAGTCCACAAGTCAGTTGTCAAGGTTGCAGACCCCTGGGCTAGACTAATCTAGCTAATTCTGCCTGTCCTAGGAAGCCATGGGTACTTAAAGCTTAAAAGGGATACCTCCTACTGTAGTCCTCATACCCACCAGCAGATCGCTCTTCCATTACAAATAAATGTTCATACCATAAACGCAAGACATGTTCCATTCCGTTCCAAGCGATGGCAAACATGAAAGCTCTAAAAGCAACATGAAGATGGTCTCAGAATTGGTCTTTCTACATTTAATGGGAATCAAATGCCCTTAATGCAGGGGACACGTTTACCTCTTGAGGTGGAGGACTTAGAAGTGGGACCCACTTTTTCCTCCTCCTCCTCCTTCTGACGGATGTGTGTCCAGTGCACATCAGCCAAGATCTCCAGGGGATCAATTGGATTTACTATCTGCTGGAGCCTCAGGTTTCCAGCTAGCAGACAAAAGGCCAGTGGTGGATCATGTAGAAGGCATTGGCAAAGGAAAACAGGAAGGAAAAGGAGAGGGTAGGAAAAGGAGTACAAATCATTGGATAGGAAAGACAGGGAGAGAAAAAAAAAGTTATTTGAAGTAGAGTGAAAGAGAAAATAGATAAAGATCAGCATTGGGCATGCAGGTGTTTCCTTCCACATTGCCGTTTATATATTCCATTCTCTGCAAAATACAACAATCCTTCAGTGATGCCTACTTGAAGATTCACCATCATGAAGACTATTAGAAAAGCATCTAATTCCATCGTGTACATTTTGTCACTCTTTTAAAACTGCTAATAAAGCTACCGCGTCCACCAGTATGGTTTTAGTAACAGACTGTTTTCCTCTTCTTTTTTAATGAGCAGCATTTCAAACAATAACTGCCCAATATGTGCAACTTAAATCATAGAACAGCCAAAAAGAATAGAGGCAGAATGTTAAATACATTTTGTTCTTTTTCTTTAGTTCACACCCAATCCTATTTTGCTTCCAAGAAGTATGATGTAACTATGAAACTATCCTGTGGAATTTTGAAGAACATCATGCACTCAAGTTCTCTTGTTGAATTATGGCAACTCATGCCGCCAACTGTCCTTTTCCAACACAAATCCTTGGGTAAGTATTGTTAGTGTTAGAACACACTGCTGGGGAGTTAACAGGATGAGTTTAATTTGCAAGAATTCATACACAGAACCTTAGCAAGGCTCTGAAAGAGCAGGCCTCATCAACCATCAGAAACTAAAGCTTGTTATTCGGATAGTATCCAACAAAACTCACTATTTCCAATTTTCTATGAGCCCATAAAGATGATTTGTCTCCTCTGAAACTTCTGACCTAGTGGTGAACTTTAACACAGGGGATTATTATGTTGCATTTCTGAACATCTGTAGCACAGGATAAAGAAAAGGGGTTTGCTGATTCACTGCTGCTCTGATCACTGATGAATTCTGATGGTTCATCTGGTACTTTTTTTCCTTGTTTTCTCTCAGGGGTCTTCAAACTTGGCCCTTTTATGACTTGTGGACTTCAACTCCCAGAATTCCTCAGTCAGCGTGCCTGGCTGAGGAATTCTGGGAGTTGAAGTCCACAAGTCATAAAAGGGCCAAGTTTGAAGACCCCGGTTTTCTCTGAAAATGGGACCTTGAAAGCAAGAATAAAATGTGGATCTGGCTTATTCTATAAAAGATAGAAACCCTTGTTCAAATGTCCCAATAAACAAAACATAGATAGAGTAGTCTGTGATTGTTATCCACAAATGCTGGCAAAGTTTGTGTGTGAACAAAACAGCACACACTCCTGTTCTGCTTGTTCTCCAGAAAGATATAATTCTTCAAAATTTATTACAATGTATAGCCATAGTGACTGCTATTGTATCCTGTTCCCTATTTATATACAACCGTTTTTGCAGGTGAATTTCAGACACTAGAAGCAATGAGTTTTTATCAAATTATAATAAATGTCACAATAACATGTGAAAGTATTATATAATATTAAGCCAAAATGGAGGGAACTTCCAGCTTTTCAAACCAAGTCTTCAAAAACTGGAAAAAAATACTTTTTTTTGGTTAGTTAAAAAGAGAGATAGTGTGGATTATTTTTGATGAAGTTATCACTGTAACAAAAATGTCAAGCCATGACATAAATTAAAAAAAAATCTTGCACAGTGAAAAAACAAGATCACAATGCTGCTAGTCTTTGAACGCTTAGGGTTTGACTCATTCCCAGATAAGCAGCACAAAAAGACAGTATATAAATGTGCAGCAACAGACACATAGTTGGCCATGGAATTTAATGAATTTAATCTAGAAATGCCTGAGCTTTAATCTAGCTGTTACTCTATTTATCTAATGAAAGAGGCAGGAAAAAAAGCAAATATAGTATTTGCTCCTAATAATATAATTTTAAAATGTTCAATAAGGGCTAAAGAGAACCAGGCCCTATTTGACCATGGTGATCAGGGATTGAACAGAATAGTCTCTATTCCTTATCTCACAGAGTTATTGTGATGAAAAATGAAGGTAAACCACAAGGGGTACCATGTCAGTGTCCTAAAGCACTTTTTCTATCCTTAGCAATTTTAAGATATGAGGATTTCAACTCCCAGAATGCCCAAGCTAGCATGGGTGGCTGGAAATTAGCTGGGGAATTCTGGGAGTTAAAGTTTCCATAACAAAGTTCCTAAGCTGAGAAACATTGATCTAGAGCAGACATGTCAAACACAAGGCCCGGGGGCCAGATGCGGTCCGCAAAGTGGTTTCATGTGGCCCGCGAAGCCATCCTGGAAACAGTGAGGGAATGGCCCCCTCTGCCTTGGTCCTGGCCCAGGCCAGCCGGGAGCCAATATACAATTTTGTGGTGGCCATCTATGCTGAAATGCATTCAGTCTTAGCTCCATAAGCCCCCCCCCCCTGCATGGCCTGAGAGGAACAGTGAGGATCCTCCAGTGGACCATGCCTTGGCACTTGTCCTGGTCCCATCCCCTTCTGCCAGAGACCCTCAGATCTACCCCACTCCTGCCCAGGCCCCCACAGGCACCCTTGATGTGAACGATGTAGAGCTGGCCACACCTACCCAGTAGGCCACACCCACTCCATCCACGCCCACCCAGTAGGCCGCACCCACCCTGGCCACACCCACCCGGCCCCCTGAGGGCAACCGCAATGCTGATGCGCCCCTCAATGAAATTGAGTTTGACACCCCTGATCTAGAGGAAAAGATGAATATACATGTGTTTTTATTTCAAATGTAATTTGTTGAATACAGCCGTTTCTAAATAGGTTGTACCACATGAGACCTGCTCTTTGTAATAATAAAGGAGCTTCCCCTTTTTCCTCAAGGGATGCAGTGACAGTGCAAGGGTACCTTTAAAAGTACCCGTATCCTCTTCATTTGATAGACGTTGAAGCCAGAGGCCTTGCTGAAGTTCTCGCTCCCAAGGATAATACTCTCCCTCTACAGCAGGGGGAGGAAGACACCAACAAATAGCATTGTCAGAGTGAAAGAAAAGGACAGAGAGTGAGAAGGAACACAAGTGAATGCTGAGGAAACCCACAGAGGCTCAAAGTTCCTTCACCTTTCTAACATGTTCAATCTCACATAGGAATCTGAACATGCAAAATATGTACGGATGCATGTGTAATGGATGCACATCCATCCCACAGTGCATAGTGCACACAGATTACAAAATTGGAAAATTCATATATATATTCCAAAAATTGTGTGGACTTACAAGCAATTTCCCCTCACCTATTTAGCTCATTTTACTTTATTCAAGAGATGGATCTCTCAACCAAGGCTCTTATTGGCTAAAATTCCCCATGTGTTCCATTATTAAAGGAGTTGATCCATGCAGAACTTGAGTGATCAAATGCTCTGGCAGACCAGACTTATTTTAAAATTGGAACTAATTGTTTAAAAAAGATCAGTTTCAAAAGTAACAAAGTTAGAGGCTTTGTCAGTTATGATTCAATTGTCTTTCTCCATTTTTAAAAATAAAAATCAGAGACGCTAGGAGCCTACTCGCCTTCCAACCTAAATATTCTACATGTTTATGATTTTCTACTAGCTGCTAGAGTAAATATTGACTTACAGTTTTTGACTACAGTTGACTCACAGCTTTTTAGATAGTTTTTTTTTAGACAGTTGCGAATGTAGCCTGTATCCCAAATTGCAGGTTCAGAATGAATGAGAAATGGCTGTTTGTCATGTACAGAGTTAGGCTCTCCCGTTCAATATTCCACCTCATTTCTCTGCTAGATATAATGTTTAGTTTTTAAAAATCAAAAGGAGATGTTCATGGAGAGAAGCTGGAGAAAGGATAAGATGACTATCCTTCTTCACAGTCTTTGCTACTTGCAGGTAGTCCTTGACGGAGAACCACTTTTGGGGGCAGGATTTCCATTACTAAGGTGCTTGTTAAGTGAGTTGCGCTTGATTTTACGACCTGTTTTGTCACATTTGTCAAGTGAATCACTGCAGTTGTTATATGAACCATGTGGTCATTAAATGAATCTAGTTCCCCCCCCCCCTGACTGTTTGTTGGAAGCTGGCTTGCAAATGGTGACCACATGATCCTAGGATGCTGCAACTGTTTCCAAACTGTTTACAGCTTGTAGTAACAGCTTCACAAATTTCAGATAGAAGTTTTTCTCAGCCTGCCCTGCAAGTGATAGAAGCTGAACACTGAACTTCGTAGATAATGAATACATTCTACAACAATGATAATACTGTAGCTGTTTTCTGAAATGTCTGCTTTGGAAGTTGGTTTCCTGGCTCCTAACACTGTGATTCTCTCTTCATCTTGAGTGCAATTTATTCATTCATAGCTTTTACTTTCGGTAAACGCAAATACGACAGCCGAGTATTGTGTTTTAAGATCTTAAAAGTTAAATAAGGGCAATGGAAGATGGATTAGACAAAATACAATCAGAAAAACAGCCATCAATTTGGATCCTATTATTTCCTCAAAAGATTTCTTCTCTAATCTCCCAGAATTTTTTATTCACTGCTAGGTATTAATATGTAATTTTTCCAGAAAAAAAGAGGAATACATACACATATATGTATTCATCAGCACACAAATTTGTATCTAGATGGAAAAAAATACTAACCTTCACTAGAGACTTCTTCTTCCTCCTCCTCATGCTCCTCTTCCTCCTCCAGCTCCTCCTCCTCCTCTTCTGCCTCCTCCTCTTCTTCATTATCATGGTTTTTCTCAGTCTTCAGCTCCTCCTCACTCTTCCCTTTCAACATGGCATGTATTCGCACAGCCTCTTTCCAAGGCACACCACCCAGATCAGAGGTAGGTTGCTGGGCCTGCTCTGCTGCCTCCTCGTCCTCTTCCTCCTCTTCTTCCTCCTCTATTTCAGATTCTGAGCTACTGTTGGGAAAACAGGCAAGAGGCATCTTGAAAGGTTTTCAGCTCATAATATTTTCCAATAAATATAGCCAAGGAAAACGATCTTCTACCAGTTCAGAATACCTAACCATTTAGCCCAGGGGTCCCCAACCCCCGGTCCATGGACCGGTACCGGGCCTTGGCATGCCAAGCAAAGACCCATTTGTGGGATGCAGGCAGCACACAAAACCACACACCCTCCGGTCTGTGGAAAAACCTCTCTCCACATAACCGGTCCCTGGTACCCAAAAGGTTGGAGACCTCTGATTTAGCCTAATATTGTACAGGTAGTCCTCAACTTGCAACTATTTGTTTAGCGACCATTCCAAGTTACAATGGCACTGAAAAAAAAAGTGACTTAGGGTCTTCACATTTACGACCATCACAGCATCCCCACAGTCACATGGTCAACATTTGGGCGCTTGGCAACTGGCATGTATTTACAACAGTTGCAGAGTTCTGAGGTCCTATGATCACCCTTTGCAACCTTCTCAAACAGCTTCTGACAACCAAGTCAATGGGGGGGGAGCTGGATTCGCTTAACAGTCACGTAATAAAGCTGCAGTGATTTGCTTATCAACTGTAGACAACATAATATCGAGCATAAGTCACTTAACAACTCTCTTGCTTAGCAATGGAAATTTCTGATGCCAATTGTGGTCATAAATTAGGGCTACCTGTACATCTGGCTGGCAATAGCTTTTTGGCATGTCAGATATACGGATTTCATATATTTATGCAGTATATTCATTCATTTCAACTAAAGATTCCTGGGATAAAATAGATGATCACACAAACATGCAGTTAGTGCTACGTTATGGTATTTTGAATTTTCAAAAGGTGAGCAGCTATATCTGAGATCATACATCCCAGTAGTCTATGGAAATTTCCTGTTCCAATTATTTTCCCCCCACTTATTTTAATGAAGTAAAAGACCCTGGGAATGAATGAGTTTCTGTCTTCATAAACAATCTGAAATTTAAGTTCTTGGGTATTCTGTGGCATAAAGACAAAACTGAATCGAGAACTTTATTTAGGGAAACTGATTTACTAAGAATAAGGATACATACCATACTCCTATCTGAAGAGCATGTACTTCAATACCCATCAATAGCGGCCAGCATGACCAATGGGCAGAGACTATGAGAGCAATTGTCCAAAATATTAGAAGGAATATTACTTATTCCTGACTTTAAATGTGCCAACAGTTTAAACTTCCTTCAGATGTTCTATGATAGTTTCATTTGCTACTTTCATAGAAAAAAGTTGTACCTACCGTTTTTTTACCTATGGAAATCATTGTAATCTACTGTATGAGTGGAAAGAGAGCTTGAGAATTGCATTTTTAAGTTTTTCACTTAAATGTCTATGTCTCATTTCTTCAACCATGCTTTATTAATATATTTTAAATAATGGCCCCCATTTGGGAAAAATTCACCAAACTTAGAGAATCATTCATTCTATCCTCTATTTCTATCTTTCCCAAACAGTATGTCCGCAAATGGATTCTTTAAAAAAAATAAGGTTGCTAATTAAAATTATGGGTAAACTTAGCAAATGTAAATCATCTGGGAATTTTATCTAGAGTATGAAAGAAATCTGCATTTTTTTTTACTTCTAAGAATGTATTTCCCTCCCACCCGCTGCACTATAAAAATATTTTATTTTATATTACTTGGTCAGATTAGGAACCCTTGTGATGGAATGTTAGCTTGATTTTCTTCAAAAGTCAAAAGAGTTTGCTGTCACTTGAAAATAGAGTACAACTCAAAGTAAGAACTCTAGCTGGAATATATGAATTAAATGAAGTTCTTCAATTGTTTCCCTACAATATTAATATTTGCCTCTAGAGGTTTTCAAGAAATGATTGGATAGTCATTTGTCCAGGATAGTATAAGGATTCCTGCCTTGGGCAGGGGTTAGACTAGATGTCCTCTAAGGTTTCTTCCAGCCTTATGGTTCTATGACTTGAGTGAGTGAATCTCCAAGTGATAAACAGATTTCTGAGGGCACCATGTACTAGAAACAAGGATATCCACTGCAAAGTTTGTGTGGCTTTTGTACTTCTTTTAGAGCAGGGATATCCAGGAAGCATGGCTGGCTGGGGAATTCTGGGAGTTGAAGTCCACAAGTTGCCAAGGTTGGACAACCCTGTTTTAAAGTATAGTGTTAATATCTGGGGGCATTTTTGTGTTTGCAGAAGAAGGCTTACAAACCTTTGCTGTAAAAAAAAGGTGGAAAATTGCGAGCTTTATAATTTGGCTGCTGCCATTTTTGAATTTAGAGGCTGTACCCAGAATGTAGCATTTTGGTTGATCTCTTATTTGGACAGGTTTTGGATTCAGATCCTTCATTTCATGTAAGTACCCCAAAATCTTAAATCTGAAGAAGCATGCAAATCTTGTTTGGTCTTACTGAGTTTTATAGGATAAAGAGTAAAAAAAACCCCACAGCAGTAAACATTATTCAGGGCAAAATGTGTCCTGTGCTAAAAATGGTTGAGATCACCAATTAGAAGACAAAAGCTTTATAAGATTTGTAGAGAAACCAGAGTATAATAGTGACCCTATAATGGAACTCAAAGCCCATCCTTCTTTTCAGTCTGTATTAACAGGTATTTTGCTAATTAATTTGAAAAAGTGTATTTTATCATAGACTGTAGAAAACTAACTACAGAAACTTTTAAAGATGCCCAAATCAAATAACCTGCTGGGTACATCCTCTTCGGTTCCTTTGTCTAGCACGCTGCTGAGGTTGTGCTCTGCCAGTGTCTCCTCTGGCACTTCTTCCAAGTCTTCTTCTCGTTGTACCGAGAGCCGATAGTTCTCCAGTTCAATCCGTTCCGGAGTGCCACGCAGTCTCTTAGCAAGACTGGGTTCCTCTACGCCATTTATGTTGGGAGCTGGAGAAGAATTAAGAAACAAACAACCAAAAGATATTATGAGCCCTGATCCCAACCATGCAAGCAAACCTGGAATAATTGCCTTTGTAATAGTCCCGCCAGGATGCTAAACTGTTGATTTCCAACCAGGTTCTGACTACAGGAGACTCCTGTTAAAGTAGTCTTTGAAAGCAAGTTGCAAGAGGAGAATATGTTCTGTGGAAAATGTATAAGTATTTTTTCTTATATTCTAAGAAAGCACAAAAAAGGTGATCTTTTTCTCCTTTTTTCCACATAAAAATAGCATGCTACGTTACTACTTCAATACCCAACAACAACTGTCTTTTCAACTTGGTGTCCTTCAGATATCTTAAGACTCCTCTCATGCTAGCTGGGGAGTGTAAGAACCAAGTTGATACATATCTGCTGTAATTTAAGTAGAACATTCCGGTCCATGAATTGTTGGTTTAAAAAGCTAGTGGCTACTTCTGAGGAAGTTCTTCTGCTAAGGGTTTTGCTAATGGGGTTGCACACACTAATCATTCTCAGGGAGAAACAATAGCAGCAATGGCTCAGAATGGTCTCTTGGGAGAGGAGTAATGCCAGAAGATTGTATCAGTTTTAGTGCTACCAGATCTGGGCTGCAAATATTAGATGATCACAAGGGAGCAGATTTGAAGTTCCAACAGTCAGCCCCCCCCCCAATCACATGACTGAACTTTGGGTACTGAGAAACTGGGCCACATTTACAGCCATGATTCTCCAGCTACCTCAGTCTGAAAAGAACTATCTGTCTGAAAAGAACTATCAGGGAGAGTAAGACAGGATAATTATATGAAGAGTCAAGTGACCAATAAATTTTTTTTTCAATTACAGTTAATTGAAGAATAAAGAGCTTATTTGAGGACATAAATTATGTCGTTCTAAAAATGAACAAAGGACAGCCAGTAGAAAGAAGCATCCATTTATAGCAGTGGTTCTCAACCTTTTTAATGCCGCGACCCCAACCGGTCGTAAGTCGAGGACTAAACCGGTCGTACGTCGAGGACTACCCAACCGGTCGTAAGTCGAGGACTTTCCCTGCCCGGGAGTGCCGCGCATGCGTGGTTCCGCCCCCTGCGCCGGCCGAGGCGTAGCTGGCAAGCGGCAGAGACAGAGCAGGCCGACCACCAGCTGGCCCACCCCAAGGGAGGTAAGGCACCCGCCGGAAAAGGGGGAAAAAATGGCAGACAAAAGAAATGGCAGACAGCCTTGCTTGGCGACCCCCGTGAAATGGTCGATCGACCCCAAATGGGGTCCCGACCCACAGGTTGAGAACCACTGATTTATAGAGTCAACATCAAGCCAATGATATTTCACAGAGGTGGACGAGGGTATTCCTGTCGATGATGCTTCAGAAGCTGCAGCTGAACTAATGAAATGACCAGGAGCATCGTCTGGAAGAGCTAAACCATTAAATGCAAAAAGTGAGCTAATTCAACTCAGTGATCAAGTACGAAAAGTGTCATGCTTAGACAGAGAGGTCATTGCATGGAAGATTTACTCCTAGTCTTATTCCTAGCTGAAAGGAGTCCCAAAATACGTCAGACACAAAGACAGTGTAAGATGGGGGTACTAGGATTATGAAAAAAACATCAGGCCACTAAAACTTATGACATTTGAGAAGTGGAGAAAATTTAAAGAAAGGATTCTCTTATCACAGACGATAATCTTGTGTTTATGCAAAGTTATGTAGAGCTGACAACCGTTTACTTGTATGGCAGGCAGAAACACAGTTTTCATAGGGAAAAGATATAAGGCGCAGAAGATCCTCAAATATTTTGGATGATAATTGAGCAAGGACAATGGAAAGACTCCAAGAAGGGGCCCACTTTAGTAAAAGGAGGAAACAAGCTATGGAAGCTAAATCTAAATTGTTTAACTACAGAAGAAAAGAAAAATGATGAAATATTAGTAGTATTTATATAGTAGAATGAAAAACTGAAATTGCTGCAAAAATAAATGCTAAAAGCTTAATAGGGTCTGTATTTAACACTTAACAGAAAATGAAAAGACATCTCTGCTGACAAAGAACTAGCCTGTTCCTAGCAAGTAGAAAGGCAAAATCTACTCCATTTTGCTTTATAACAGCACAAAATAGAAAGTTGCCTTCAGTTTTTAAAGATATTTTGAATGAAAAATACGAGATTTAGAGAATATCCACCAGGTAATTAGGCAAAGACTCATGACCCCATAAATAGGACTTCAGTATTTGCAATCTTTCTTAAAATCAGCAGGAATTCGGTCTCAGGCAAGTTTGGAAGGACCTGAAAGAGAAATGGGCTTGGATTTTTTTTTGGGGGGGGGAAACATCCCTGTATTTGAAGTTGGTAGGAAAATCAAACTGGAAAGATCTGGAGTCTTGTAACTCCTACCCACCCACCCAAAGTAGACAGTACTCTTAGGGGCCTGCTCCCAAAAGGCATTTCCCTTGTCTGTATGTCTGGGTACGAAATTCTAACACTAAGCTCAAAATTTGACCCCTTGGTCTTCTCAAGGGTGAAAAAAGACCTTTGGCTGTCCATGAGTTGGGTAATTCACTGTTTAGAAAAACAGCTTCAAAGCTATAGATCTGGAAGGGCTAGGGCTGAAAAGTATTGAAGAACTGTGAACTACAAATGCATTTTTTTTAAGGAAGAGGAAACATGTATGTTCAAGTCACAATATAGAGAATGTTCCTCACAAGGTCACCAAAATGGCCAGGACAAAGAGGAACTGAAACAGTTTTGGCAGATTACTCTTCCATTGATAGTTGAAGGAAGGGAGCTGCCATCTTTCAGACCAATTATAAAAAGTTTCAGAATGAACCTCTGCATGAATGCAAACCCATTAGTGTGATACAGAGAGACCATGAAAAATAATCACTGGTTCTCTAATCAGCCTTTGCTCAAACTGCTACTGAATAGTGTTAGACAGGTCTTTTTTTCTCATAGAACGCCCAGAACGGAGTTCCGGCACCTTTTTTGGATGGAACCTTGTAGGGTAGGCAAGGCAGGTTGTATGACATGTGTGAGTTCCGGCTTCTTCTTCTTTTTTTTTTTTTAGAAAAAAAGCACTGGTGTTAGATATTGGGTGGGAAGGGAAGGGAAAGGGGAAGAGGAAGGGACTAGATTACTGTGTTTTTACTAGACAATTGTACTGGTCAGAATTAGAATTAGAATAGCATTTTGCTCAGTCTTTTTAATTCCCAGTTGTTAATACCCAAAGCCTACTACAAACCAAAGCAGACATCCAATGTACCCAATATTCTTTCTCTGTGATATTTGTACCATATGTCTATTTATCAATCTATTGCTCACCAACTCAAAATATGCAGTTTATCAGGCAACTGGTTCCTGATAATCTGTATCATTAATAAATGCTTGTATTATAATAAATATAAGTTATTAAGTATTAAATATTCCCAAGATTTCTGTTCAGCATGAAGTGCCAATGATTTCACTGTCTCATGCAGTTTTGTACTGTATATTTTAAATCACAAATTCCAGCTATATTATCTTCCTTTCATCATTATCTCTAACCAGTGTTAAATATAATTCCTTGAACCTGGGCCACTGACAAAGTTATCAATAACAGGCACTTGAATCCGTAGTACATGTCTACTGTTATTAGTTAGCATAATTAAAAACCTGAGATATGTCAAGAATTGTAATTTTGAGCACCCTTCAGCAAAATTAATGCTCATGTATATAACTGAAGTTATATAGATAAGTATAGTTGGCAAAGGCATCCATAAAACATTTCTAAATTCCATGCATATCAACAAAACTTTATTTCAAAAGTCACGTAGTCAAAGCCCAACTAAGGGGAAAAAATGGCAATCTGCAAGTAAAGGAATGTTAGTGTGCATGAATACCACATGTTTGTGAGAGGAACTGAGGAACAGCATGAATATTTTGCATAGATTTTTCTTATCTTACTACTCCATCTGTACATCAGGCAAGTATCTGCAACCTATTACTTTAAATTCTACAAGTTTCCAAGGAAGTTCAACGCTGTTACATTACTCACTTTCAAAATTACCTAATTGCCTAATTAATTCTCAGGTCTTCAATGTGCCCAAAAATCTCTCCTATTTTGTTTTCCAATTCCTTCGTGGCCTACGTTTTGTGAGTCAGTAAGCCTCCTACCTATAGTAGCCAATGTAAAAGTACAGAATAGATGTTACCTGGTTTAGCAATAGTAGCTATAGTATGAACGTGCCTTCGTGAAGGGACGGGGAGCATATGGGAATCTTGGAACTGTATTGAATTACAAACCGAATATGAGATCACACTGTGAAGCAGTGCGACATGCCATTTTAGACTGTATCAACAGAAGGAAGTTTGTAAATCACAGGAAGTCATGAATTCACTTCATTTTGGTCTTTATGGGACCCCATCTTGGACTCTGTTTAGTACAGAGTACAAATCAACCTAAGAAATCAATGAATCAAGAGCGGGTTCAGAAAGGAGCAATAGAACTAGAAACTAAGACCTATGAAAAGATTGAAGGAATTAGTGCTGGTCTTGAAAAGAAGAAAAAATGAGAGAGGTATGACAGCCTTCTCCAAATACCTAAAAGGAGGCAAAATTTATTTTCTATCACTGCAAAAAGTTACAGGAAGATGGATTCCAGTTAAACGTTAGAAGAAACTTCCTGATGTAAGAGTACTGTAGTTCAACAATTGTAATGACACGTGAGACTGACCTTGGGAGACAGGGGAAAGAGCTACAGCCAGAAGGGTCAAATAAGAGACAGCTTAGGTCAGAAGGAATGTGGACACGAGGGACCCTCCCTAGTTTCTTGGGCTGTATAGGTGATGGCCTCTGGAAAGTATGAAACAATACTGAGCATGCAAAATGGCTTCCCAGGGGTCTCTAGAAGTGAAGAGACTATTCTGGCATATAACAGAGATCTTGAGTCACATTGAAGATTCACAAATAATTAAGTTGGGGAAAAGAGCAAGAAGAGGGGGAAATCTGGATTAGGTTGATTTGGAAACTGGTAGGAATTTCAGTGTTGATTGACATGTGTACGCTTGTGGAGCAGTAAGGATTTTTTCCTCTAATTGATCTGAGAGACTGGTTTACCACTCTTTAAATTCAAACACCAATGATTCATGAGGGATTGTACTATGAATAGAATAGGCTAGCTAAGGTGTTTATCATATTAAACTACTCTCCAATTGGAAAACGTATCTTGGGAAGGCAGGGGGCCTGGAAAGGCACTAATGGCCCAAAAAAAGGGCCATTCCACGATGCAATCAGTAATGGAAGGGAAGGTTGTGCTGGCAATTCTCTGAAAGGTACCAGCTGCTGAAGTTCTTTAGTCATAGGGATTTTTAGTCTTAAGAGTATGAGCAGAAAGTGGCTTTCTTTAGTTCAACTGCTGGGTTTGGGGTCCAAACACATCTCTGTTCATATAATCCAGGGGTATCCAACTCTGGGGACTATAAGACCTGAGGACTTCAACTTCCAGAATCCCCCAGTTGAAGTTCTCAGGTCCTAAAAGTTGCCAAGGTTAGACCTCTCTGATGTAACCATTAAGGAAATATTCCTGGAAACCTCCTTAACTTCAAATAACTCCATGGTAATTCTTGATTAAATATGAAAATAGTTTGCCATTACCTTCTTCTATTGCAGTGTTTCTCAATCTCGGCCCCTTAAGGATGTGCGGACTTCAATTCCCAGAATTCCTCAGCCAGCAATGCTGGCTGGGGAATTCTGGGAGTTGAAGTCCGCACATCTTGAGGTGGCCGAGGTTGAGAAACACTGTTCTATTTCAACTTTCCAGTCTAGCTTACAGCCTCAGTAACCAAGTACAGCCATGCTTAGCCTTTTCAAAATCAGCCAGAGTTGAATAAGTACAAACACTATAATATATGTAATTTTTCTGAATGTTTCCTAATAAAGGAATTGCCTTGTTGATGTTAATGCAGCAGAGCAATAGAGGTATCCTCATTTTATATAGAAATTCATTTATTTCATTTTCTGATTTTTTTTCCAATAGAAAACTATAAACGTCCTCCATTCAAAGTCAATTTTTTTGTAATTTCACCATTAACAGAAAAAATACTTTGGGTGGCTCGGCAGTTATTTTTTTTTCCACAATAAAATGCCAATAGTATTGGAGGCATTCTAAGCTCGGCCCAATGTATTTCAGTTTCTTGTAGGGTTTTTGGCAATGTTAAGATATCTTGGATAGTTAAGTCACATAATGCCTTAAGGCAGTGTTTCTCAACCTCAACAACTTTACGATTTGTGGACTTCAAGTCCCAGAATTCCTCAGCCAGCATGCTGGCTGGAGAATTCTGGGAGTTGAAGTCCACACATCTTAAAATTGCTGAGGTTGAGAAACACTGCCTTAAGGTTTGTTCCAACAAGCTCCAGGAAGCTCCGGAACCTGTCATATTCAAGAAACACGTTTATAATTGTTATCTCATTTGTCATTCAAATATGTTTATTGGATCTGGTGTTGAGTTTGTGTATATAAGTGTGTGTGTGTGTCTCTGTCTGTGTGTTTATGTATGCCTTCGACTGCCTGGACGAGTTCTGGAAATCTTTTCAGAAGAGGTTTGCCATTGTTTTCTTCTTCCTAGGGCTAAGAGAGAAGAACTAGCTTAAAGTCACCCAGCTGGCTTTATGCCTAAAACAGGACTAGAACTTACAGTCTCCTGGTTGCTAACACAGTGCCTTTAACCAAGACATTAAATAATAGAGTAGAGTAGAGTAGAGTAGAGTAGAGTAGAGTAGAGTAGAGTAGAGTAGAGTAGAGTAGAGTAGAGTAGAGTAGAGTAGAGTAGAATAGAATATTTTTATTGTCATTGTGTAATTCCCGATGAAATTAAGTGCTTTCTTGGCTCTCTTGTATGTTGATACATTGGATTTTACTAAACTAATATTTTGGTACACTTTAGTTGTCTTTTTGTTGCAATACTGAATCACCCTCACTATTTGTTATTTGGGGGGGCTTATTTAAAAATGCTGATTATTTCCTTTAAAGCATAAATCATCCAGACATCATACGAACCAAATTTCTCTGCCATCTGAAAAGGGCCTACAAGTAGTCTGTAGAGCAGATACTTTATACAGATATCAGTTTAATTTCCCAGCATCTCAAGTAAGGCTGCGAAGAGAAAATATTAACAATCTACAGAGCTATCATCTGTAGTTTTTATCAACCCAGATGGATTAATTAAAGAGGTGGATCAATGCAGGCTCTTTAACCTTCCCTCCAAGCCTTATGTAGTCTCTTTTCCAAGTTTCTCCCTTTGGTTGTTCTTAGCTTGGGTATTTGAGAACTTATCAGACAATGTTAGAATTTGCAAACTAAAACTACTCTTACGGTTTTATTGCTATTTATTTTATTTGGTTGGCAATGTTAAATAAATATTTGATGTTTGTTGTGTCTGCAACCTCAACTCCTCCTGGAACACGATAGATTTAAAACTTACTAACCTGACTGGTAATTTTACAATCAATTCACATGGTGTGCCCTGCGCAAGTTTCAAGATTTCTTTCATAGTTCACTAAAGAAGGAATAAAAATGTCATGATGGGTTTTCAAACATTATGACTTCAGCATAAGAAGAAGCCAAGGAAATGCTTTAAAAAGCAAATGAAGAAGCAAACCCAAACGGAGCAACAATGATGTATCATAATTGTTGAAGATCTGTACTTCATTTATGTGATTTCTCAACCTTGGGTCTTCAAGATGTTTGGACCATAATTCATGCACGCTGTCTGGGGAATTCTGGGAGTTGAAGTCCCTACATCTTAAAGAAACAGAGCTTGAGAAACATTGGTCTCTGCCATCTAGAGAGAATCTATACCAGTGATGGGGAACCTTTTGGAGACCGAGTGCCCAAACTGCAACCCAAAACCCACTTATGTATCATTGGGTGCCGGGTGGGCGTGGCCCATTGGGTAGGTGTGGCCCATTGGGTTGGCGTGGCCCATTGGGTGGGCGTGGCTGGGATGGTAACAGCAGAGTGGGTGGGACTAAAAAGTTCAATCAATCAATTCCAACTTTGCGAGATTTTTTTTCCCCGCGAGAATTTGAAATTGATTGATTGAATCTTTTTTTTTAACATAGCGGCGGAGGCCTAAAGCAAAAAGGTTTTATACAACCCAGCTGAAGGCCTAGGACTGGGGCGACGGTGCGCGTGCCCACAGAGAGGGCTCTGTGTGCCACCTCTGGCACGCATGCCATAGGTTCACCACCACAGATCTATACTATTCCACAGAGGGCTTTGATGTAAGACGTGAAACATCTTAGAGTCCCCAAGTCTGAGAAAAACCGGTTTAGACTGTTCTTTCACAGTCCGTGCAGAATGGCTCTCACAACTAGATTTTTTTCAAAAGACTCAGAGAGGAAAGGATACAAAAGAAGAGTTTTAAAAATTCTATTTATTTATGATACGGACAAGACTGCAAAAGCTTGCAGTGATACAGTAAAAGAATTAGAAGATCTCATAAGTTTGAAAATGTTGATGTGTTATGCAAGCAGTATTATTTTGAAATGAGCTAAAATATTCACACTGCGTCAATTCAGGTACAATTGAACTAGGAGGCACCATATCTCAGAAGAAGTAGAAGGAAAGAGATATTGGAAAAAAATATGATTGCAGATCTCAAAAACTTCCATTGTTTCAAATCAATTAAACATTATCTTATTTTAGCACCTCACATTAAGTTCTAGCAGGCTGTGCTAGTTGAGTTCTTTTCTTATTGAAGACATTATCTTCAAAAGATTAATAGAAGAAATGAAAAGCATGAGTATGTGTGTTGTGGAGAAGTCACTCAGTGCTTACAGCCATATGTGCTTTTAAGTTCTGCTAAAGACTTGCATATAGCTGTATTGGTGACTTTGTCTACCAGCCAGAAGTAACTGGCCCTCTTCATGGAACTACCTTTGAAAAGCATCTGGAAGCTTCAGCTGGTACAAAATGCAGCCACACAAGCTAACTTGGGCCCCCGAAGAACAGTGCATTGGGTGCCGGCCTGCTTCTAGGTTCAATTGTAGGTGTTAATTTATGACATTTAAAGCCCTAATGACATGGGATCAGACTACCTATGGAGCCATCTTTGCCCCATCACATCAGCATGTCCACCCAGTCAGACAGGGAAGGTATGTGGCAGACCACATCAGTTAAAAAATTCCGAATAGCAGGCCCCAGGAAGAGAGCGTTGTCTGCTGTTGCCCCTGACTTTGGAATATCCCCCCCCTGAGGTGATGTGGACCCCCCAGTCTCCAGGCCTTGCCATCTAGCTTGGGACACCCAGAGGAACACACAGCCATGAGGCTGCTTAATGCCCCCAAAGCTGTTGTAATTGCTACTGTTCACTTCAGCATCCAAAACAAGAGTTAATAATAATAATAATAGTAAAGTTGGAAGGGACCTTGGAGGTCATCTAGTCCAACCCCCTGCTCAGGCAGGAAACCCTATACCATTTCGGACAAATGGCTGTCCAGTCTCTTCTTAAAAGCCTCCAGTAGTAGTCCCATAAGTTGATTTATAGCAGTCCCATCTTTCCCCAGATTATATTTCTTGAAGAACTTGCCTGATTGGTTTTTCAAAGAGACTAATACTGGTTTTTTTTCCTCTTGAAGTGGAATTTATAATCTTCAGGATTAAACAGCCCACTCATTCTTCATATGGAAAAAAATACGACAGATGAAGAAGCTTAGAACATTTCTGTCTGCACATTTGGTTCATAAGAAAGAATTCAGAACTCTTTTAATAAAACTGCAACTACGAATAGAGTACAAATCATGTCAGGTGCCAGGAATGTTATCTTCAAAGTAGAATTACTTATATATATATATAATGTTCCTCAAGCTGTTAAATGTAGCAGAGAAAGAAGAGTTCCTGGTGCATTTTGTAGCAGTTGCATCCAGAATGCCGTTTATCCTAACTGTGATTTTATATGCACTACTGTGATTTACCTTCACCCCACGTGTGTTATGACTCAGCCGTACCAGAAAGCAAGGAGGATTTAGGAGACTTTTCAAATGCGTCTATTGCTCTCACTTTAAACAATGAGAAACATTTCTCAGAAGAGGGGAAGATTTCTTTACAGTGCTTTTATTTAATTGTCTGGAACTCAGAGGGAAGACTAGGTGTTTAGGAGCTATGGCATTTTCTTACTGCATCATGAGTTAAGTGACTCAAAATATTTACATAACCATGTCTTCCAGAGTTCAGACACTTCATTCCTCATTCTTGACGGCAATTCAGCCACATTTTCTTAGTGGCAGAAAGTGCTGCCACTATGAGGAACATATCATCAGTATTCTACAACAAAGTGGGAAACAACTTCAGTGATTATAGCCTAATAGGCAAAATACTGGAGGTTAATTTTAGTTTCATTTATTCAGTAGTCAACCAACAGAATCTGTGGGTATTTAACTTACAGTATGCACAGTATTCTTAATAGAAAAATACCACCTCAACTCACTGGGGAGTAAATAGCATGGGTTTCTTCATGTTTGTTCTCTTGCTTGATTTCTTGATTATTTGGTTTACTGAGGGGTCCTTGATGCTCTCTGAGCTTGGCTGCTTTCTTGCAAACATTTCATTACCAAACTAGGTAACATCATCAGTACTGATGAAGTTACCTAGCGTAGAAAATGAAGATAATAGATAATCGGGGGGACATGATAGCAGTGTTCCAATATCTCAGGGGCTGCCACAAAGAAGAGAGAGTCAAGCTATTCTCCAAGGCGCCTGAAGGCAGGACGAGAAGCAACGGATGGAAACTGATCAAGGAGAGAAGCAACCTAGAACTAAGGAGAAACTTCCTGACAGTGAGAACAATTAACCAGTGGAACAACCTGCTTCCAGAAGCGGTGAATGCTCCAACACTGGAAGTTTTTAAGAAGAGACTGGACAGCCATTTGTCTGAAATGGTGTAGGGTTCCTGCCTGAGCAGGGGGTTGGACTTGATGACCTCCAGGTCCCTTCCAACTTTTATTATTATTATTATTATTATTATTATTATTATTATTATTATTATTATTATTATTGTTGTTGTTGTTGTTGTTGTTGTTGTTGTTATTAAATGTCTGCAAGAAAACAACCAAGCTCAGAGAACACCAAGGACCCCTCATTTCAATCCTGAGCTACAAATATTCTCCTTTATTGGTATTTCATATACTGTTCTACAATTTAGTTTGCCTACTAAGAATCAGAGACAAGACATGTGCAGAGTTATTTATTTAATCATTCACTCCATTTACGTTAAGTGCCCAGCTTGCAACTATGACTGGGCAATGAACATAGAATTAAAAACCAATAAAAAGTAAGGCAAAAAATAATAAGCAGAAGTAAGATGAAAGACATGAAGTCACAGTTCATGCATAGCTTTCTGCTTTCTGCATAGATGTATATGCTCCATTACTTTAAGGTACCCTATTGCTTTGGGATTCTATGCATACTGTAGAACAGGGGTGGGGAACAATGGCTCTTTTATGACTTATGGACTTCAACTCCCAGAATTCCTGAGCCAGTCACAAGTCATAAAGGGGCCATCGTTCCCCACCTCTGCCTAGAATCAGAAATTGGAAATACAAGCATTGGAATTGTGTCAAGCAAACCTTAATTCTCTCAGATTTGCTATAAAGAATATTTATTTTAGCGCCAGGGTGATCTTAATTTCATTGTTGGGGGCCAGCTGCAGAACCCCCTAAAAGGTTTTCATTTCCAACCATTCCAAGCTGAAGTCACACAAGATAAATAAACACTCAGAAAACTGAATATTGCTTGGAATTTATTTCCTTTTTTTAAATGCACAAAAACATAATTTGGTTTCACAGTAGGAAGAGATCCAAAATTACATAATGTAAACATGCACATGCACCATCACCCCCACAATATGTGCAAAAAGCAAAAGCTAAAAGTAAGGTGCAACATCTGTAGTTATAAATATCGAGCTTTTTGGAGTACATTCCCCTTTCCTCCCTGAGCCCCGGTCTATATCTCAAGTAGGCTGACGTTGGTCAAGTTTCATTTCAAAAAACGAGTGGTTTAAATAAAAGTGCCTTGGAGTCAAAAAGAGATAAACTACTGTTCTTTTTCCAAGATACAAAGTATTTTAACATCAATACACAAGCAGTATTGCATATTGTTTATGAAAATGCCCAGAAGAACCCATATCTTTCAAGAAATGCATTTACATACAAATAAAGCAAGTCATTGTAAGGTTGAAAAAGAGAGGAAAGAGAGAGGAAAAAAAAAACTCATTTCCCCAGCAAAAAATGTTCTCCACTGCAATTTATGCTGGAGTTCCAGTATCCTATGGCTTTCTGCTTTGTAACGCTTCCAGAAGTGTTTCTTACATTGTAAACATGCAGAAGACCCCGTTTTTATCCCTGTCCTTTTGCTATAGTTTCTTTGGCATTCCATAGTCATTATCTCGCCTTTATGTATTGTATGGTAGGGTGATTTTGTTGTGCTTCAAAAACTTAGGAAGAACATTGATGTGATGGGAACCCAGAACAAGACAATTCTAAGTCAAGTTCTGGAAGACTCTGTTTTAAAAGAGAGGGACTCTACCTATAGTTCCCCAATATACAGTGTAAACATTATCCCTCCTGGTTGTTTATTAACATTAGTCTAATGGCAGTTTCATACATTGCAACAGCTGTGTCTAAGCCAGTGTTTCTTAACCTCTGCAACTTTAAGATGGGTGGACTTCAACTCCCAGAATCCCTCTGGGTAGCATGCGATGGCTGGGGAAATTCTGGGAGCTGAAGCCCACCCATCTTAAAGTTGCAGAAATTAAGAAACAGTGGTCTAAACCATCTAGAAATAAATCCATAAGATGTTATTCCAGAGAAACTGTAATGTATCTAAGCAATATATTTCATAGAATGACTACTATCACATGATGATACTTTTATATGACAGCATCATCTACGTTAAAGGTGTGTACCCTACGTAAAATAGGCAGTGTTCTAGGGTACTATTTGTACAATGGCAGTCTTTTCCACACTGCGTGCTCTCTAAATATGAGGACTTCCAAGTTGTCCAGACAACATGTCTATTGCTAATAATTCTGGGCACTGAGGTTTACACATCTGGAGGAAAAACAGTTTATGGAAGTCTAACTTAGGGTCTCATTGCAAACAAACACAGATAAGATGCAAAGTAGCAAACCCTGAATGGCTGCTTTGTTATACCAAATGATCCAAAATCTCTTGGATGTGATTGGCCTGTTTCCATCTTTGACATGTCACTTAATCTAACATAATAGTTTGACTATCACTATTTTATCCAGTTGTCGAGGAAAATAATAAGTCTTGTATGTTTGGAGTTCACAGTATACATTTTGGCGACTTATAGGGTTTCCAAAGTAATTTGCTATATAAGGGAAACACTTTTGGAAGGATTAATTTAGCAGTTTGACAGATACTGTAAAGCAACAGTGGAGATCGTAAAAATCTACTTTTTCATGATAGAGCTGAAATTTTCTTATATGCAGTGCCTTGGCCAGGTATAATAAGAATATATATTTTAATTAACAAACACAGTCATTTAATCCTTGGTGAAAAGCTTAAATTAACCAAATCCAAGTTTGGTATATTGAACGATCTGCACACAAAAATCATGTATAGTAGTAAAGAAAAACAACAAAAAATTAGTTTTAAATCAAGACCTCTTGCCTTTAAGAAAGGGATACAATTTTTAAAGATCATTTACTCTATGTGTGCATATAGTGCATGGAACATGTGTCATTGATTCCTTATTACAGCTATATTGCTATAAAATACCATTATCAAATTTTAGCAGTGAGCTAAATTAATGATAATAATTGATTGGTGCTCTCAGAGGGATACCGAAAGGATTTTTTTGATATGTGGAAATATTGAATTTATCAGTTCTGACCATCCCAATTTTGCAAAAAAAAACCCCACCCTACTTGGACTTGCCTTTATTCTTAGATGCTCTCTTAGTAATTCTTAGCTCCTTGGTTAGGACTTGAATGATTAATTTCCACCAGTCGTACACTATGAATCTAATAATTTATTAAACGTATATGCCACTTAATTATCAACAATTCTTAATTGCCTCTCAACAGAAACCCTCAATTCTAAGTGTATGCACTGGATTAATCAATTTGTAGAAACTAAATTTGATTAGTTTAAACCATGTGAGTTTAGGAACCATCTCTGATAATTTTGGAAAATTATGTGGAGTTTTGTTCTACAATAGACAGCTAAAACTAGAATCCTTTCAACCATTCAAGCATTCTATTCCTTTTCTATCCTTCAGCAAATGCCTAACCACCATTAGGAATCCAATCAAATCTCATTCAAGAATATCAAGAAGCAGAGACACCACCCCTACCCCAATATGCAGTCTGTATGCAGCTTTATGAAATCTCTACTTAGAACATTGCCCTCATTATGTGATTAAATATATATCCAGATCTTAATCCATGAATGTAAACATTAATTTCCTAGTAACCCAAGTATCTTGGCCAGTGTGTTGGGTAGCCTTCTCTACTAGTGCTCTCTAGACTACTGAATTATACCTTCCATCATCACCAGCCAGAATAACTAATAACTGAAGTACTTGGAAACAAAAAGAGATGGTGGTTTAATTAACCTTGGGAACACCAGTCTGAGAAAAATTAATTAGTTGAACAGTATCTTAACTTCTTAATCCAAAGGGAATCAACCTACTGAACTTCCGTCTCAGAAACAAGAATATTTGTTTAAAACAATAATGTAAATGTTCTTGTATGTGTTTTTTTTTAATCACGGGAGATATCCTGGATTGTGCATGTAACAATTCAGGTTTTTCATGAAAAGAAAATTGCCATAGTTTCATTACATCTATGAGACTGTTCCATGCTCCTGAAATATGCTTCCCTCAATCTGATGTTCTCCAGATGTGCTGGATCATGATTCATCACTGGCCATATTGACTGGCAGTTTTACAACCCTGATCTCCAAACTTGGCAACTTTAAGACTTGGGGACTTCAATTGCTGGCTGGGGAATTCTGGGAGTTGAAGTCCACAAGTCTTAAAGTTGCCAAGTTTGGAGATCTCTGTTCTCCAAGATAGAAGACACCAGCGTGGAAAGTTTGAACTAGACTTGGGACAATCGACATAATTTAGTACAAACAGAATGAATAACATTTGTATATTTAAAGATGCATATTAAAAAAATTAACACTCAGTGTAAAACAATCCCAAAAATACAAAAGACAGGCAACAATCCCAAAAATACAAAGACAGGAGATAACTACTGAAAAGCAAGGACTATCATCTTCCCCAACATAGCTTTAATTGGCAGCAGCAGCAACTGTATCATATAGGTGAAAGTAAAGTGATTATTTGGCACTAGAGTCCCAGGGAAAAAAGTACAAAGACAGGTTTAATACAAGAACTGCAGTAAGTATGTCGGGGTTCAAGTGCAAAAAGCATCAGTTCTGACTTTCATCGCTCTTGGACCAGCAGAGAGGACTGCAACCTTTGACAGTCAATTTCCAAAAAATGTCTCCAGATAGCAGGAACATCAAAAGCAATTCACGGAAAACAATTTCAGGGGCCTTTGAAAATCAGAAGCAGCCATGAAGAGGAAATGTGGCCTGCTTTAATAGCTGTACTAAATGTATTTCTTTATCATTTCGGTGAATGATAGCTTTGATCTAGAATTATATTCTAATGACAATCACACAGTCTGTAAAGTGGAAGGGATACATGTGCCAGGAAAACTATTAACAACTTACAGAAAAGTACCTATTTTATCTATTAAACTACAAGCCTGAATATAGTAACATTCTCTTCTCTGCTATCCAAGTTAGCTAACAGACAAGGGAGAGTAGAGATTTAAAATTCCATAGTAACCAAGCAAACATTGAATGCTAATTTGTTTGAAACATGCAAACAGCAAAAGCAGCACACCACCCTCATGCCCTGGGCCACTGTGAACCAAGAGCTTGGAATGGACAACTGATCACAAACATAGGTTGGTATGAGGTACAGAGTTTGTCCAGCATTTCTAATATATTAGTAATCCCTCTGCCACTTTTTCTGGACAAATCGGGAATAATTTGCACACTTCAAAATGCCAATTTGCTTTAATTTCAGTTTCTCTCATTGGCAGTTAAAAGAATCTACTCTCTTTATTCTTGGTAGCAATTCAGCAATTCTGCACAAGACTTTGCAAGACCTGTTTTTAGAAACAAGCTAGGTCTGAAAAATCCAAAGATGTCCAGTCTGACCTAGATAAAATTCAACATTTCTTCAGCTCTGAGTCTTTGTTGGTAATGCAATGATTTGAAATAACTTTAACTATCAAGTCATAAAGCATTTATACCACAAACCACAGGATTAATTCATGCTTTAATTATTGCTATAATCAATTTAGTAGGATGCTAATAGTATTACCTCTATAATTCAAACATGTAAAAACACACATGTTAACAAAATAGCTATTTGACCCCTGAAGTCACACTATAAATATATAAAGTACTATCTAATTGCTTAGTGTAGCACATATATTAATTTCCTATACTTGTCACTCACTACTGAAACACCACTCTACCTAGCAAACAATCATGAAATATGAGATGCCAATTTTCTTTCCTGACCAGCAGGGAATAGGAATTAACAGGTAAGTAGTTTCTGAAGAATCCACACCAGCCATTAATTCAAATTAAACTAAGAAAAATAAATCAGAAGCTCCCTAGCATTATTAGAAATCTGGTTCATATGCAATCTGTTCCACTTGCAAATTACCTATTGTCCTATCAAATAACAAATTTAAATTAAACCTGCCCTTTCAATATTTATCTGAACGACTAGATTTAAATTCTTTTTAAGGGATTCACTCAGCAACTAAGCAATTACATTAATGGAAAGCCTCAGGCTCAAGTCATGCAATTACAATTTTTCATGCATTTAAAAAAGTCTTAATGTCTTTTAAATATTCATTCAAAGGCCAAACCATCATGGCTTCATTCCCAAATATTGGCCATAAACTAAATAGGCCCATAGTTTTCCAGACCCAGAACTAAATCCAATCTGATTTTCCTTCAGGTTTCCTTCCAGTTTGGTTACCAATGGTCCAAAAGAGCAGCCTAGCCACGTGAATGTTTTGGGTACAAAGTGCTTCCTTGATCAATTTCAAGGTCAAGCAGACTCCCTGAAACACCATGAGGAAAATCCCCCATATTTAGTCAGAGGACATCAGAGCTTGTCAACCACAGAATCCCGCTAGAGTTAAAGGCTATGGGGTCCCCTTAGCTGTCAGAGAAATCATGGAGGATTATCAGTGAGGTTTTGATGTTTTGCTATTCAGATACCACATTAGTGAGAGTCAGGGGATACAGGGATACAGTAGTCAGAGTTTGGGTAAACACAGAAATTTAATCAATGAAGCCATATTCCAAGCCATTTCAAGCAACACTAACATCATAAATAACTCATCGGTTACCATTTCACAGATCAATTCTTTTGAAAAACTGGACCCACCATAAGGAAAGGCTGAACTGGTTGTCTGTGTTTACCTGAACCAGATTCAAAACAACACTCTTAAAAGATCGTTTTTGAGAGATTTGTCTCTAAAACTACATGATATGTTGCTCCTTTCCCCCCCCCACCCCCACATACATATTGGTTCCCCGAGCTTCTCCCCAAACAAACCAAGGTTACAATGCTGTTATTAATATCCTAGTGCTGATAAGAACTCTCCCAGCATCTGCACAAGGATCTCCGACTGGACATAGAGAAAGGGGACTCCAAAAGCTACCAGCTGGCACATGAAAAAGGAGTCCAAAGGATTTTGGGCTAGGTGGTACCCAATGGAGGAAACCGTGCCCTGCAGCAGCCGGCTTGCCTCCCTAACTCTGCCAAAGACGCAGAGCGAGTATCGCATCATCTTGCCAAACAAGGAAGCAGAGCTACCTGGAGTCTTCTCTGATGAGGCTGAGATGGAATTGGCACGCCCTGCACCATCAGCCGCCATGCTGTCCTGTACAGTCCCTTTGTTGTCCTGGAGAAAAGAAAGGTTAAGGAAATAAGACAACTTTAAATGTAGGTAAAGGAAGACGCAAATGCAAACGAACAAGAGGGGACACTGTTTTGCTTAAAAAGCTAAGCCTGTTTGCAATGGCGAACTGCTGAGATCTTACTTAATCATAATTTGATTGGTTACAATACTTTTAATTCCTGCAAAACAAAGACAGCTTTTCAGAACTGGTAACTGATTTTCAGCATATCCAGAGGACTAAACCGATCCTAAGCTGCTGCTGCTGCTTGATCCAAAGATACCAGAACAGTGGTTCTCAACCTTTTTAATGCCGCGACCCCAACCGGTCGTAAGTCGAGGACTAAACCGGTCGTAAGTCGAGGACTTTCCCTGCCCGGGAGCGCCAAGCATGCGTGGTTTCGCCCCCTGCGCCGGCCGAGGCATAGCTGGCAAGCGGCAGAGACGGAGCAGGCCGACCACCAGCTGGCCCAGCCCAAGGGAGGTAAGGCACCCGCTGGAAAAGGGGGGAAAATGGCGGACAAAAAAAAATGGCGGACAAAAAAAATGGCGGACAGCCTTGCTTGGCAACCCCCATGAAATGGTCGATCAACCCCAAATAGGGTCCCGACCCACAGGTTGAGAACCACTGTACCAGAATGACATTCAAAGTGGTGGGGGAGGGACTCAAGAGCAACCAATTATTTAGAGGCTGCACCACCCTACAAATGCATACAAGTCCATTTGGTCCGTTTCCTCCCTCCCTCCCTCCCTCCCCCTTTGGCAAAGCCCATCCTCAACAGCTTGTGAATCAGATGGTAAATGGGTTAGCAAAGTCTACTGGCAAAATGTCCGGGGTTAAACCAGTCGTGAGCTGGAAGTTGGACCCCCTAATATAATACATGCTTCCCTTCATCATTGATGCTCCCTGGATAACAGGTAAACACGATCACTTATTTCCTTATTTATTTAAAGAATGTACATGGCTGCCTATCTCACATAGTGATCCTAGGCAGCTCATAGCAGCTAATAAAAACAAGATAAAAAACATAAGAAGCCCCTTTCACCTGGTGCCAAGCCAATCACACTATTATGAACCCCGTTCTAATTTTGGGGAAAACAGCCAAGTCTTTGTCACCTTCCAGAAGGCTAAAAAGATGGGGACCCTTGAATCAGAGGTGTATACACACACACACACACACACACACACAGTGTGTGTGTTATATATATTGTGTTATATATATATGTGTGTTATATATAATGTTATGTGTGTTATATATATTGTGTGTACTATATATGTAAACAAACTAAAACATGGATTTATAAAGATGTGGATTTGGCCATTTGATGTTATGTTATGTAAAGTTTTAAATGCAAAGAAAGAATATAAAGTCAACTATAGAGATAAAATGAGCACGTTACTGTTTTAATTTATTTCTTCTCATCTAGTTAATCTCATATTCTGGATTGGGGTATAGATCCTGATGTCTTCCACATATTTTGGCTTGCAGTTTCCATAAATCCTTCTTTCCGTGGCCCATTTTGCCTCATCTTTATGAAAGAGATAGCCCCAAACATTTGGACATACCCATTAACAGCCAGCATTGCAGATTTTGAATCAACTGATTGAAAAAAAAGTCCCCTTTTGTGAAATACTCGAACAGACGGAAATAATGCAAAGAAGAGTATTTTTATGGTTCTGTATGATATTTTCAATTTTGACTACAGAGAAATATAATTTTACATCTACCAACACATTCTTGTCTGGTCTCTTCAGTTCTGCAAGGCTTAAAATTAAGTGAGACCCTCCCCTTGCAAGCAACTCAAAGCCATTTTTTAATACCAAGAAGCAACTCTTATTAAAAATAAAATAAAACCACATCTTACCTTCCTTGACAATGGACCCACAGCTGGTCTCTTCCTCTGGGCATAACCTGAGAGCCTGTAACAGTAGTGAGGTTTGCAGTAGAATTTTCCTATAAACGGATCAAGAAGGACAATAAGATAATAGGCGAACACCACAGTTGTTTAACACTTGCAGTGCAGGAATTCAATTGTGTCGTCTCTACTTTGTCATGTCAATTATGTAATTATATCCCCAAAGTCTGAATTTAACATTCCAGCTTCAAAAACCATCTATTTTCCTACGTTCCCCTGACATCTATTAACCAACACCCAGTTAGCCATCCCAGCGTCCCAGGGAAACTTGTATGTTATCCCAAACAAAGCACTACTGTTAAGGGACAAAGGCTGCATCACATGAAAATCTGGCAGAAAAACTGCTAGAAAAATGAATGCAAAAACAGAAGGGCTGGGCATTAACTCCAAACAGGCTACTGCTTACAAAGAACTCTGGGAAACTTTGGGTGTGTGTGTGAAGAATGGGCAAAACGGTTGGAATGTGTCATGCCAAGGCAGGTGATTTCCAACTATAAATTTTGAATATTTGTCTTAAATATTCTAACAGCTAACAGATCTGCTCCTGAAGTCAGAGGAACAAGAACCTCTGATGACCCACTAAACCAGACATTTCAAACACAAGGCCTGGGGGCCGGATGTGGCCCGCGAAGTGGTTTCATGTGGCCCGCGAAGCCATCCTGGAAACAGTGAGGGAATGGCCCCCGCTGCCTTGGCCCTGGCCCAGGCCAGCCAGGAGCCAATGTACAATTTTATGGTGGCCATCTTGGCACTTGCCCTGGTGGACCATGCCTTGGTACTTGCCCCAGTCCCACCCCCTTCTGCCAGAGACCCTCAGATCTGTCCCACTCCTGCCCAGGCCCCCATAGGCACCCTTGACGCGAATGATGTAGAACTGGCCATGTCCACCCAGTAGCCACACCCACTCCATTCATGCCCACCCAGTAGGCTGCACCCACTCTGGCCACACCCACCCAGCCCCCCCAGGGCAACCGCAATGCTGATGCAGCCCTCAGTGAAATTGAGTTTGACACCCCTGCACTAAACCTTCTGAAGAGTCTTTGAGGACACTTATGGAAAGTTACGATATTAGACAAAGATCTTAAAAGTTGAGAAACTGACCATTCCTCTCCTCGTTGAATATCTTTGTTAGCAACTTACGGGATTTCTCAAGAGAAATCTAATCAATATGTGGCTGCAAAGATCTATAGTCTCAGCACTGAAATAGTATTATCAATTGTAAATATAAAATATAACCAGCCTTGCTAAATATTAAGCAACATTTTCCACAACAATAACATCAGTTAGGAGTTGAATCATATATATGCTATCCCAGTGGTGGCGAACCTATGGCACGCGTGCCAGAGGCAGCACTCAGAGCCCTCTCTGTTGGCACACGCGCTGCTGCCACCAGCAGCAGATCCATCAGGCCGCCACTGCCGCCCGGAGCAGGAGCCCCGCCCAGCACAAAGGAGGCAAAGTGGCCGACTAGCAAGCTCGAGTAGAGGTGGTAGAGCAGAGGTCACCAACCATTGTCGATTGGCGGACTGGAAGAAAAGGGAGGGGGAAGCATTTTACATGTGTGTCTGCATGCATGGAGCCGCAAGCATGCACGTGCTGCAAATGGGGCAGGGCTAGTGCCTGTGTGATACTCACTAGCCCTGCCCATTCTTGCGTGGTGCAGCGCCTCCCTGCCCCCCCCCGAGGGCACCACAATGCTGATGCGGCCCTGGCACTTTGCGATAAATAAGTGGGTTTGGGTTGCGGTTTGGGCACTCGGTTCGCCATCACTGTTCTATCCCTCCTCTATTGGAAGAATTAGCCCCATTGAAAACCTGCAGTTGAGATTTAAAAGTACTAAAAGCCTCCTTTCTGTAACAGACAGGAGTAATTGTTGTTCGTTGCAAATGCAACTGAGTAGTCTCACTTGGTGTTTTTGCAAAAGGTTAGTAAATCCAGGTCTATATTAAACCTAATATCTAGCTTTAATATAAAACTATATATTAATATGTGTACGGTTTGAACTGTCAAGAGCTCAAGGTGATATACATAAAATCACCTCCTCGTCCTCCTCCAATTTTTCCCAGAACAACAACCCTATGAGATAGGTTGAGCTGCGAAAGTCCAAAGTCTCCCAGGCTATTCTCATGGGGAAGGTTGATTAGAACTTGGGAGTTCCCATCTTAGATCAAGACCTTCATCATTATATCATCCTGGTTCTCTTGCTGGGAGAGGGAGTTGCTCAAAGTCTTCTATGGTTGAGGAAGGACTAGAACCCAACTGTAGTCCAGCACCTGGCTGGTTCTTGGACTTCAGAGAAGTACTGGCCCAAAGTCCCCCACGGAGCTTCCATAGACTTCAACCTTTGAGTCTCCCTCAGGTTGGTCCAGTTTATAACGTATTTCCCTGAAAGTAAGCCCTCCCCGAAAGTAAGCCCTACCTAAGAGCCTGCACAGACGACCGGCCACCGATTCCGTCTGATTTCACCATACACACGAGGTAAGGAGGAGGAGCTGCCAGCGCCTCTGCGACAAGGCGAAGCCGATGGAGGAGGGGGGATCTAACCCACGCTAGCCAAGAGTATACTAGTTCCTTACCGCTGCCCGGCTTGTTCTTTGCTTACCTGACTTCTAGCCCCGTCCTGTTTCTCCTTCACGATCCTCCGCTGCCGCATGCAGGGAAACAAAAGTTTGTGGGGGGAGGGGGAAGGTCAATCAATCAATTCCAACTTCACGAGATTTTTTTTTTTTGCAAGAAGTTGGGATTGATTGATTGATTGACTCCCCCCCCCACCTCTTTTGTTTCCCTGCATGCGGCAGTGGAGGATCGTGAAGGAGAAACCGGACGGAGCTGGAAGTCAGGTAAGCAAAGACATGCAATTCCTGGGGGAAGTGAGGGTATCTGGAGGGTGGTGTGGCAAGCTCTCCAGCTCCATGGGGAAGGGGCAGCCAGCATGGGCGCTGACAGCAGGACGCCTGCTTGCTTGAGCACCCTCCCTCCCTGAGGCTCAAGTGTTCCACCTGCTGCTTTGGTCCTGGGCTGCCGCCTCCCCGCTCACCTCTCATTCAGGCCAGGCCGGGCCAGGCCAGGCCAGGAAGGTGGTCTCCCCGGATCCCCAGGGCAAAGGCCCCCCGCTCTGGCCGGAGGAGCGTCAGCCTGGCCTCCCCCACCTTAGTGCCCTTCCTGTCGCCACCGCCCAGCACGGGCGCCCCGGGTTGGCCTGACACGGGAAGGGCACGCACCCCACCTGCCCCGATACTTGGTCCACCAGTTAAAGTTGTGGACTAATATCAAGGACCTCCATGCTAATTTTACTATTAGTCTTTGAGACTCATTGGAAAACTTTGGGTTCTGACACTTTTTTAACCGCTTTATAAGGCTGCTTTTTTGGGGGGGGGAGGAAGAAATAAAAGGAAACAAGATTTCAAGTAAATAACCTTGAGCTCCTGAAGAAACAGGATATCAATCAATCAAACAAATTAATTAAAATAATTCTAATTCAGTCAATTTTCAGATATTGCCATTTACCCACAGTTCTGTTTTTGCACCTCAGTCTTTTTAGATTATCCTAAAATGACCTAAGCAACGTGCAATGACCTCCTTACTGTCCTCTAAGGACATATCCTGAGATGTATTTCTGCAGACGTGCAGCCCCAGAAGACAAAGGCAAATTCAACTTCAAAGACAATTTCACTTACCGTCCACCAAATCATAGGCATAGGAGGACAAGCGCAGTGTGGTGGCGCAGTATTCACATTTAAAGCAGCTGCGGTGGAAGAATTTGCCTTCAGCGCTGAGCCTCTCCATCACGTAGACCCGCTTGTGGCAGAAGTAGCATACATCACTGCCTCCAACATTGGGGGGGAATTCTTTTTTTAATGAACCCTAAAGCGACAGAAGCAAGGAGAGCATTATAAGCTTGTTTTCAATCCGCTGATGCCATTCATTTTCTCTTGGGTTGTCTTGAAATTTTCTACACAGGATGCTCCAGAGAATGCCCAAAACAGAGTAACGTACAAATAAATCAAAGATTCCTGAGACAGTGAGAAAAGGTTGGCAAGTGCTACAGGTAACCCAGAACCTGTAGCACTTAACTACCTGAAGTATAACCTTCACCTCCCGTCTCTAAATGAGGAAATCATTATTATACTTTGTAAGGCTATTGTGAAATAGATACCTGTGATATAGAAATTACAATGGTAATAAACCTCCTCATTTATCAAGGCAAGAGTGTCAACCGGTCTATATGATGTCAAGTGGCGTCCGCATATATCATCCTAAAGAACTCATCTTTTATTCATAGGAGTCTTTATAAGAATGAGGAACAGAAACAGGTACATCTGACTACCTGTCTCGAAGATGCTTTTCAAAAGGCTTTCTTGGTTTTTCTTTGAACTTGGACTTTCTTGGGTTTTTTTTTTTCCCCCTTGAAGACGTTTCGCTTCTCATCCAAGAAGCTTCTTCAGTTCTGACTGAATGGAGGGGAATGAAAGGATTTGTATTTCTGCAATCATCTGGTCATTAGCACTCTGAAGGCTGATCTTTAGCTCGCTTGAGAGTCATTGAGACCTCTTGGGGGTTTATTCAGGGTCACCTGAATCAGACTGCAAATTTGGACTGCTAAAAGGACCGTGTTGAAGACAAGAGATAGGTGGTGAGTTATGCCTCCCCCTCTATTGAGAGAGGGCTGTTCAATTTTAACACAGATGGCCTCGTTGATCCTCCTTTCAAACCAATGGTCCTCTCTGTCCAGAATGTGGACTTTTCTATCTTCAAAAGAATGGGGGGAAAAAACAAGGAAGTCCATTTGCTTTTTGAAAAGCAGCTTTGGGACAACCGTGACTTGGATGATTGAGAATCTCTACAACAGTGTTTCTCAACCTTGGCAACTTTACGATGTGTGGACTTCAACTCCCAGAATTCTCCAGCTAGCAATAGCTGGAGAATTCTGGGAGTTGAAGTCCACACATCGTAAAGTTGCCAAGGCTGAGAAACACTGCTCTACAAGATGTCTGACTACCTCAGATAAAGCACCAAGGGGGAGAGGATATTTTATTATGAGATGAAGAAAGAGAAGCTAATTTAAAATACAACACTCACAAACACACATTGCTTTCTGCAAGCCATTCTCTTACCAGTTCCTTTTTGTCTAGAAGGGTTTTAGGCTGGTCTTTCCTTTGAAGCTGATTGGCTATCTGCTCAGCCAATGAGCTCACGCCTCCTGTATACATCTTTATATACTTCTACCAGGTGAAAATAATTGTGGAGAGGGAAGGTAATGGATGGAAAGAGAAACAATATAAATGGTGTTGAAACCAACAAAAAGAAAAAAAAAATGAAATAAAAAAGGGTGCGAAAACGAAACAAACCATGCCAAGGCAGTGGACCACGCAAGTGGGTGTGATACCAGCAAAACAGGTGACAGCAGCAACCAGTGGTATAAGCAACACAAAACGTAACCACTCACAGTCCATAACCAATTCCACATGGATTCTCAGGAGACACTAACTCATTTGTCAGAAAACACTTCAGCAAATGGGAAGAAGTTCAAAGACCAAAGTTTCTCCAGCACCCTATTTCTCCAATACTCCAATACCAATATTTATCTCTGCACTGCAAAACCAGGCATAGCTCTTAGACAGGTCTAGAGATTCTAGCAGTAATTTGGCCCTGCTGATGCACAAGGCAAGAGAATAAGAGTAAATTCCCAATTCAGCAAGAGACGTGTACTGTACGTGCTCAAAGTGAGACAATCCATATTTTAAAAAACACCCATGGAATATTGGACAGTTAAAAACTTGCTTCCATTACCACATCTTTGCTAAATCTAAACTAATCTTCCCATCTGAAAGATACATGTGTTAAAAAAAAAGTCATGTTGCTATTTCAGGCATATACAGTATACAGAAAGAATGTTATTCGCAGCAATATCCAAGTATTTGGATATTATGAGTACTTATGGCATCCAAAAACATAAGCTTGGGAACTGTATATTCTGAATAAAGGATACTTTGGAAGAAAAAGAAAACGAGAGCAAGAAAGAGACGCTTAATATGAAAATTGCTGATATTAGCTTATAGCCCAAGAAGAAGAGTGTTTCTTCAGGGTTCTAAAAACAAACTGTAAATCAAACTGCACTACAGAAAAAAAAAACAGGCAGAATGACCATTCAGAACTATATTGGAAGAGAAAAGCTTTTGTTTGACAAGTCACACAAAATATATTCTGCCAATACCTCCATGGGAAACGAAAAACAGATTGATGTTGGATGGCATCTCTTCAAGAAAAACAAGTTTGGAAAAAACACTCAAAAACAAAGTAGAACCATCCAGCAGTTCAGTTGTTTCAAAAACAAAGAACGTTCCAACTATTGTACATTAATTTCCTTTGCACAGAAGAACGCAGGCTAGGACCTGCAAGCTTTCCCTTTTGCCTTCTTGAGTGCCAGGCACCTGAAGGCAATAGAAAAGTTATGATAGCTTACCCTTCTCCAACCTAATGTTGGGCGGATATGCAGAAGTACACTTCCATATTGCCCAACTACCAAAAACTGGAGAGGTCTGTAAAAGCTGGTGTGACTATAATGCCATTTCTGAAGATGAGAGCAATGTCAATCTAGACCAGTGGTTCTCAACCTTTTTAATGCCGCGACCCCCAACCGGTCGTAAGTCGAGGACTAAACCGGTCATAAGTCAAGGACTAAACCGGTCGTAAGTCAAGGACTAAACTGGTCGTAAGTCGAGGACTAAACTGGTCGTAAGTCGAGGACTACCCAACCGGTCGTAAGTCGAGGACTTTCCCTGCCCCGGAGCGCCACGCATGCGTGGTTCTGCCCCCTGCGCCAGCCGAGGCGTAGCTGGCAAGCGGCAGAGACGGAGCAGGACGACCACCAGCTGGCCCAGCCCAAGGGCGGTAAGGCACCCGCCGGAAAAGGGGAAAAAAATGGTGGACAGCCTTGCTTGGCGACCCCGTGAAATGGTCGATCGACCCCAAATGGGGTCGCGACCCATAGGTTGAGAACCGCTGATCTAGACACATGTAGCTAGAAGATTAAAAGGCCTGCCCCCCTCCAGCCCCTAAATTGATGCCCATAAGAGCTAGTCTATTGCAGTAGTTACAGTGCTGGAGTAGAAACTGGGGGACTGTGAATTCTAGTCCTTCCCTGGATATGAAAGACAACTGAGCAGTTTTAGGGCTGTCCCTCACTCAGCCCAATCCATCACGCACGGTTATTGTTGGGGAAATGGGAGACAGAAACATTAGGTACACTGCCTAGAGTTGTACAAGTAAAAAAGGGATATAAATCTAATAATAATTTTATTTATTTTATTAAATTTGTTCGCTGCCCATCTCACCATGATAAATAAACTAGGGGGACCGAGATTTCTACTAATATTTTTCAGTTTCTTTGGATTCATTTTGTCTCTTTTTAAAGAACCATTGAAGCTCGCGGAATTCAAAGTTGGCAGTGATCAGTGTGAAGAAATTGTCTAATCTATCCCCAACTCTACTGCCAATCATCTGTGAAATAATCCTAGCACTAGGACAAAGAAAAATCCCCATAATGTGCAAAATTATGTAAGCCTATCCTATGTTCACAGAAAATAGCTTACAGTATGACGTTCTTTAACTAAAACCCACAAGCTAGTCTCAACCTTGCATGGAAAGTTCTACAATGCCCACTTTGAGTTGGGATATCAAAATTGTACACATTGTTCAGAGAAGGGGATTCCACAGATTTACATAAAATTATTACAAATCCTGGCTGATTGCTTAATAATCTGTAATTCTTAAATTGCCTTTTATTGTGGCTGCAAAGTTTTACTTAAGAATACAACACTCCACCACCTCCTTTTTTTTGCTGGAGAAATCACAGAGTTTGGACTTCATTTATGTATGCTATACATAAAGTTGGGATTCTTGCCTTCTTTAACATAAATCTCCTGTAAATTTTGGAGTTTATTTATTATATTGCCTATTCATCTTATTTGAAGTTCTTCACAATTTGCTTTGCTTTTCACCCTGCCCAGTATTTCAGGAGCATATACAAGTCTGGCTAATCTACAGATTATCATCCCACCTTGCAATCAACATCCATGAAGTAATAATTGTTTTGAAGATAATGTTGCTACTTCCTGTTTCTGTATGAATGAAGCAAGCAAGTCTTCTAAAATTGCATATTATCTTGAAGTCTGGCAAATTAAGGGCCTTTGAAAATCCTGTTTATTTCCATAAATCATGACCTTCTGTCTTATTCATGTACTGACAGTATAATTGGCCAATTATATTGGATAACTGCCAGAAACCAGTTTTTCTCTGCTTGTCAGCAAGTCTTATTGTGACTTGTAAATGCTTCTTCCTTTTCATTTGGAAGAGCTGGACAAAGTGTGTGACCTGTGGGGTTACCCCAAGTTTTTTAGTAATTAGTTTAAGTAGGTTCTGCCTCAGTCAGAGGAAATGACTACAGAGGCCTCTTAGTCTTGATTTCCTACCCCAAATCTGGCTGGAAGAATTTCCTTTTTTGCTTGCAACAGGAAATTTATATTCCCAATCTTCTAAGCAGAAAGTGTTTCTGGATATCTGTAAATTTAGCCATCATTTTGGATATACTCACTCAAAACTATATCTCCTTCTACTATCCAGATAAAAGCGAACCAACACACAAGAAAACAAGTTTAGATGTGGAATACTCAGTTTCAATAATAAATGTATGTTTATCTGCAGAAATAAGCAACATTTTCTGATAATAAATAAAATGTTTCCTAGTTCAGGAACACTCACGAGCTTTAGTTTCAACAAGGTGAGCAATAAGCATTTCATTTCTTCACTGTTTATTGGTCTCCATTTTTTAAGTTCCAAAATGCAATACACTGTGTTGTAAGTTGCCGTGCAACTTCAGTCATCATAATGACAACTACTGCAAAAGTGAGAACAAAAGGAGGACATGATCCTGAGATAACAGTGGAGCAAGGTGAGAAAGAAATATACTTGTTGACCAAACCATAGTTTGGTAATTGAGCTCCAGGGGTGCCTCAAGCAGACAGATACATGGCAAATAACAATATTAGAAGGAAGAGACTCTTGAGGACCTCCACGGTATGTGTCCTTGTGTTTTGTGAATGAGTTTCGAGGCATACTCTAAACTATAGCCAGTGATGTGAAGACAGGCAAGATGCACATTAGTCCCAACTTCTATACGCCTTGAAATACCCTGGGAATAAAGCAGGCTAAGCTTTCTCATTCACAAGCACTCAGCTTCCCCAAAGCAAAGACCAGGGGTCTTCAAACTTGGCCCTTTTATGACTTGTGGACTTCAACTCCCAGAATTCCTCAGCCAGCATGCCTGGCTGAGAAATTCTGCGGGTTGAAGTCCACGAGTCATAAAAGGGCCAAGTTTGAAGACCCCTGGCAAAGACCTTGGAGATGCCTGAGGTCTATTCAACAGCAGAAGATGGAGCAGGCTCGTGTATGCAGCCAGGTGTAGCGAGAAGCCCCACACCATGCTACCTGTCTGAGGGAATCAGATGAGGGAGAAGAGGGGCGGCTGGAAGAGCGGAGGCTACGGGAGAGCTCCCACTGCTCGACAACTGATCGACGAGCTCGCTCTGTCTCTGGCTACAAAATAAAGGCGAGAAAGTCAGGCAATGACATGTTTAAAAGTCATGGGAAAATGAAATCCATCCAAATTTCAATGTATCAGATGTTTTCAGCGGGAAACAACAGAGCCTAAGTGCTAGTGTCACCCTGAGGGCTTTCCTGTCATGTTTTGTTCAAATTCTGAAAATGAGGATCTATCCAAATTGATGAGGACTGGGGGCTTTGGAAATCGTTATACTACACAGTAGTCATCAATCTGCTCTGAAGAAAAACTGGGGAATCTTCCTAAGTTTATATAGTAGGATATCCTTTGATAACACTAAACAGAAATATTCTGGATATGAAACACAAACATAAACAAAAGATTGGGGTTTTGGAAGAGATTATTTTAAAAACTATGGCAAGAGTTTACAGCTATATGGTAAAACTGCTGACTGGAATGTGTCAAAAGAGAAGATTTTTTTTAATACCATCAGGATTAATTTGGGGATTGACTCTATGAGCCAAAATTGATAGCTGAATGGACAGAATTTGACACAGCAGCAGCTTACACAAGACTAGAAAGTGTATTCTAGTTTTCCTGAATCTGGCAAACTCTGCATTGTGTTTAGACAGCAAATGCCAGACTTCCCAGCCAGACATTGGAATTTTAGGATCTGCAATCTCAACACATTCAGAGGGTGTGTTGAGAATTGTTTCAGAATACATTCTAATTTTCAAAGGATAATATATGACTGAATTCCTGGTACTGAGAATCAGATCAATGAAGCAGAGCAAATGCAGGAATATGGTGTGTTCTTTTTTTTTTTTCTAAGATCCATTTTTAAATTGTATTTAAATCCAGTTATGAGTTAAGTTACTTTCTGATGTCTTGTGTTTAGCTACTTGTTAAGAAGCTAATTTTACAAAAACATGGTCCCCCAAACCTAATAAATACTTGCAGACGTTATTCTGCTCCAGATTGGCCAAGCAATGCTCTACTAATACTGTTTGAATTTGTTTCAGTCTCTGAAAAATGCAATCCCAATTCTTTGGAGGTATAAAAACATGCTCTTGATCAAAAATCCTTTTTAATTTAGTCACTTCCTTCCCACAGAAGCCACATTCCATTCATTAGTGCCAGAAGCATTTATTGAAATACTGATTCTGTAAGTGGGAATATTTGTTAGAAAAAGGGGGATCATAATTTTTTTTTTGCAAGCTCAGAATAATAGACTGAATTCTGCTATAATGTGAGTATGTAGCGATCAGCCATTAATACGTGGCATCTGATGCCTGCCCCACTACAGCTGCGGCAAAACTTTTCATTCCCTTTCTAAGAGAACAGCAAGCGATCAAACCACCAGACAAGCAGGAAATCCATCACCTGGTGCCTGGTTGTTGGCCTCTGCTCCAGAAGAGCAGCCAGCTGGCTTGCCCTCTCTTCAATGGTGAGGGTTTGCTCTGCCATATGGTCATCTGAAAAGAACTGATGAGTCCTCTGCAGAACAACAACGAAGGAAGAAAATGACCAGAGGAAATAATATGCACAGGAAAAAAAAGAGAGAGAGAGTTGGAAGCACAGAAGCCGAACTGACAAGTGTCCATGCCAGACAGCTCAACGACATGACGTTTGAGCGAGCTCTAAAACTCTTCTGGAATAGAAGTGATTTCCCTCCTTAGGTGGGACCAAAACTTGTCACAAGCCATTTAGAGCAGCCCAATCTGAGTCTGAGCACGCCTGCTGTTGAAGACCTACTGATTTCCAGCGGGTTGAAAGTATATGCTGAATTCTGAACTGTGCATCTCGCAGCAGCGTGAAATAAAACATGCTTTCATGTCTATCCAAACACCACAATCATTCTAAGTGACACACAATGAGAAATTAAGGCTGGGGAAAGGTAGGGTTCCTTCGAAGTACTGAAGAGAGAAGAATTGGGCTCCTGTGTGCTCTGAAGGATCTTGGGGGGATTGAATCCATATAGCACTGTGAGAGTTAGAGATCAAGGACAGAAAGATGGCTGCAATATAAGGGTTAGGCGAAAGAGAAAGAACGTGCTCGATTTTTTTTCTTACTCCAACTTTGCTCCCCATTTTTTTTTAATGTGTGCCAGTGTGCTCACAGTAAAAAATGACAACAAAGGTTACCCCTTATCTACATTTCAGCAGCTATATAGTTAAGACTCATAGCACTGAAGAGGAATCATACCAAATGCACCCTCCATGCTGGAAAACACCTCCTTCTGCTTCACCACAGCACTTCCTACCCCAAAGCTGGTTCCAAATCTGCAGTGAGCTACGTGCCAAACTTTATAAAAGCATACTGCATATTCTTAAAGGTGGGTAAGAGCCTTTTCAAGCAAGCGCTTTGGTAAACACCATACACCCAGAGAAATATTAATTTTGGAAAGATCTCCAGCAGCGCTGCGCTGAGGTTATTAGCATCATCAACACATAGGTAAACATACAACCATCCTCCCCTGCCAGCTGACAAAGTGTCTTCTACAACTCATGCTTGCTTTGGTCATGCCAGTTTACCCATTGATGCCTGGGACTCTGTTCTCCAGGTGGATCTGTCTGAGGATCTCTGGTGGTCTGCAGGCAAAAGAGTTACCTTAACAAGCCCCCCCAGACACACAAAAAACAGCACAGTTTAATTAGGATCACCCTAGAAGAGAAAAATATCACAAGTCCAGGAAATGTTTTGACTTCGGCATAGGTCATGCCGGCACAGGGAGAATATACGTATCCAATTTTATGAGGCATGATTAAAAATAACACTCTAGGCAAACCGTGTTAGTAACTGGTGGTATAACACTGCACATTCACACAGTAATAAAAGAGGTGCAAGAAAAAGAGACAGTTTCCGAGAAATGACCAAGTTAGTGCCTTAAAATCTTCCTTGTTTTAGAAATAACTCGGGGAGTTAGACATAAATGATTTGGCTAATTAAAACCAGATAAATTTATTATGCCGCAGCTTTTAAAAATGCATTTATTGTTTTGAAAAGATTCAACTCTCTTTAACAAGACAAGCACATAGGCTTTTGGACCAGCTATGCTCTTATTTCCATCTATCGTGACCATAAGCTATCCTGCCTTAAGAAATCTAGATGCCTATATTATAATTCACCTATCTATCATTTAGCCATCATGGAGAAAATCTATGTAGTTGCTAAGAGTCGACATAATTGTTTTATCAAACTGAAATTCCAAGGGACACCAGAAACTACCAACTCTTCACAAAGAAACTACTATAGCTATAATCTTTCTATCAAATCTATATTTATATATTGCTTAAATGGCATTGCTTTCTGAAGTGCCAATATAGAAAGATATTATCTTCTGACCTAAGAAATCCAGAGCTGCCATGTTCAAATCATGACCCTTTTACATATATTTTTAAAGAGGGGTACATAATCTGTGGCCAAAGTAACACTTTCAGACTTTTGAAGCATATATTTCCCCAAAGGCTTGGGAATGGACAGCTGCTTCTATATAGGGTCTTGCTTTTTTGTCAGGATGAAAGCAGCATTTTGGCATCTCACCTCAAGCTCTAACAATGGGAGATGTGCATACATAAAGTAGTCCCATTTAGCAACTGTGATCATTCACAGTTAGGACAGTGATGAAAAAATAATTTTAAGCCTCATGTTTATGGCCTTTGCTGGTCTGTAAAGCAAAGGGAAGCTGAAGGAAGATCGTAAGCAGTCACAGTTTCAGTTAGCGACTGCTTTCCTTAATGACCCAGTTGCTGATTCCAACTGTGGTCGCTAAACAAGGACTATTATAGTGTTATATAATACATAACAAACAGGCATAGTTTGCAAAGGTACTGCAAAACTGCTTTATCAGCCTGGCTTCCTTACTCTCTCGAGGATGCCTCAAAGACTCTCAAAAGAGCCAGTGAGAATATAAATGGAAGGATATACTGTTCAGTGTGAAAGATATTATATTTTAACAAAATAAATTTAGGTTTTTTCCCTCAAATCTGTTTTTGAATTCTCAGCCTATTTCTTGAATGCTAGATGTGGTCCTAACAGCATAGCTTTACAAGATGGAATGACAAATTAGCTACAGCAGTTTTTCCCTCCACCCCCTCGATTGAATCAAGCACACATTTTGATTTGTGTCTGTTTTTCTAACCATGAGGACAATGGTTAGAAGATCAATTTTATTTTTACAAATGAGGATACCAAAATTAGTCTGCTTCTCAAGCTACGGCTGATTTAGTCTCTTAATTTGTCATGCTGTTGCATAACTATACTTAGAGAAACACATTATTTTCCAAGTGTAGTGCCAATGCAGATGAACACTGTTATTCCAAGTTCAGTGACATGTTTTGATTTCTCCTTCATATTAAGAAAAATCTAGAAGTCTGAGCTAACCTGTTTGGTTTTTGTTACTCTTGTTTACTAAATAAAGGAGAAGGGAGGAATTTACATATAGCTGCCAAGCTTTTTCTTCCTAGGAAAATCTGACGTTCAATTTCCCATCTCAGAGTCATGTGCCACCCAGTCAAGGTCAGGTCTTATAGTGTTAAGACCAAACAGTGCCATGATGTCATGATGCCAACTTTTGATAAAAACCTTGAGACTGTTGTTTGTTGGGAGCTTCTGCATGGAGCCTACCACTGGGAACTATGGAAACTGGCCACCCTTGGGGTATTATTAAGGAGCTCCTGGCGGCTAGCTTTTCAATCTGTTTGCTTGAGCTAATAATAAAGCTTAATCTACCTTTATTTTTATGGGCTGCTTATTGTTTCTAGATCCGAAAGAACCAATTGCCTGGGCATTCAATCACTGCCCTGACATTTGGCAAAACGCCAAGGAACATTGCCCGGAAAGAATAACCAGAAAAACCGAAGCCCCCCCACCCAAAGGTAGATAATGTGCAAGATGCAGACATTTTGAAGGACTGAATTGTTTATTAGTGCTTTATAAATGGGAGAAGATAAAATAAAGCACTAAAGCAGGGGTGTCAAACTTAATTTCACTGAGGGCCGCATCAGCATTGCGGTTGCCCTGGGGGGGGCGGGTGGGTGTGGCCAGAGTGGGTGCAGCCTACTGGGTGGGCGTGGATGGAATGGGTGTGGCTACTGGGTGGGCGTGGCCAGTTCTACATCATTCGCGTCAAGGGTGCCTATGGGGCCCTGGGCAGGAATGGGACAGATCTGAGGGTCTCTGGCTGAAGGGGGTGGGACTGGGGCAAGTGCCAAGGCATGGTCCACCGGGGCAAGTGCCAAGATGGCATAAAATTGTACATTGGCTCCCGGCCGGCCTGGGCCAGGGCCAAGGTAGCGGGGGCCGTTCCCTCACTGTTTCCAGGATGGCTTCGCGGGCCACATGAAACCACTTCGCGGGCCACATCCGGCCCCCGGGCCTTGTGTTTGACATGTCTGCACTAAAGGAAGTAAGGAAAAAATGGCAGTGGGCTAGAATCAGCAGAACTGGGAACTCTTTTCTTAAATGTCAAACATGATTGAGTTTTCCAATCTCACAAGTAAAGAAGATAATGTCTCTGTGCTCCATTGAAGAGCAGGATTTTTTTTTTAAGAACCTTTATTAACAAAAGGCTTCTCAAGAACTGAGTAATATAGAGGTCACTTTACAACACAAAAACCTAATCTACATGCTTTTGCATCTTGCTTTCTCTCTTTAGAAAATAAAATGAGCAAGGTTTGAAAGAATTTGCATTTCACCAGTGGTGATGATGACAGGGAAAGAACATCACTGATATCCAACTGTACCAAGAGTCAAATAAGAACAAGTAGATTTTGATATTATCAAAAGAACAGTGTGTTATTGAAGCCACTGTGTGTGAGGCTACATAAATTTGTTTCATAAATAAATTTATATACTGCTTTAATATGCACAAATACCTCATTTTCTTTTTTCGTATTAATAATATATATATATATATACATATGCATAAAATAAGAATAACATTTAAAAAAGAGGAAAATGCCTACAAATTTTCTATCAGGAAGAACACTTCAACAGGAACAATGCCTCTAATGTTTGAAGGCAAAAAAACAAAGTACTTTAATCATAGTAAACAAAACAAAAAGCCAAACAACAGGCAATCACAAAGACCTTAAACTAAAACTAGAATCAATCTATTTTGAATTTAAATTGCTAGTATTTATTGCCACTCCTCTTATAACAGGTAATAATAATAATAATAGGCAATCTCAACATCAGCCTTTATTTAAGCTCAGGATTTTATTGGGTTCAGCAACTTATGTATATAACACATAATGGACTACAAGTAGATTCCATTTAATCTGAAGATACTAAACTGAAATCCAATGTGTACCATTAAGTTTTCTCTTGGGAGAAAATGGAGAATCAGATCAAGAGATCTGCAGGCTTTTAAGGAGAAACTCAACCCAAGAAGGGCATGTAATCCAGTCATTTGAGGAAGCAAAGAGGAAGAGAAAAAGGAAGAAGAAGGACAGAGCATGCAGAATGAAATCACCTGCTGACTGGGGTACGATGGAGAGGAAGTAGAAATGGAGGAAGAAGAGAGCATGATCACTTTTTTGGGACAGGTCCGACAACGCTCCTTTTTCCTCATCTTTGTTTTAAAACAGTGGGAGGGGAAAACGATAGAACAAGAAACAATATCATCGGCTTTATTTTAACACCCCGCATAGAAAACTCAACATCTTAATTTTTTTCTGCAGAGAAAACCAGCCCAGGAGCAAAACATTTTCATTTAAATACAGAATGCTCATCTCAAGTTGTGTAGCCAAGGAAAACATTTGAGCACCTTCCCCTGCATTCTTCCTGAGCTGTGGCTGAAGAATGCATCATCTGGAGCAGTGCTCCTTAAACTTTTGGGGTCCTCCGAAATTTGGACTGCAGCTTTAGCCAATGCGATGTTGCTGGGGATAATGAGAACTGCAGGTGAATATATGGGGAAGGAATCAAAACGTGTAACAAGTGATTTGAAGGAAATGGTGCTAGAACCTCTGTAGGGCAAACTCTTAAAGGGTAAGGTTTTCACATCACTTGAAAACTTTCACAAATATTCATGACAGGTTGGTTCATTTGTCTGAAATGTTCAAAAATGCCCAAATATGGAATCCTGTGTGCAGTTTCAAAATCATCAAAATATAGTGAAGCAAAACAGACTGCCTGCCCTATACTATGCAGTGTTGAGCAATTTGCATGAAAAATCTCAATCTATTGTTGCTGTATAGAAATATACTGCTGTTTCCTATTTTTATATTATTTTCCCAATCCAATAATATCAGTTGCAAAACATACCAGAATATACAGGTCATACAACATACTGGGTATATCAACTTTACTGCTTGCCTAATGCTGACTCATATGATGATGACTAACATAAGACTCCACCTGGATCTCTTTCTAGTTCCCCTAAGCTAATAATATACTACACTGTAATTGCTTTCTAACATGCCAATCTTCCAAACTTCCTGATACTACAATGGCTATGTATTTAGAGATGGAGTCAGAGTGTTCCATAGGAATGTAAGAGACAATTTGCAGACCACACTACTAGGTGCCCATCTTTTTCATCTTTTGAAAAAATACAAACGTATGTCAGTGTGTCAGTCTATACACATTATTATTCCCCAGCAGTTGACAGAGTGCAATGACATTCAAGCTCTGATACCTTAAGCACAATATGAAGTCTTCATAATCAGTAATGATTAATAAACTTATTCTTCATAAATACCACTACAATTTGTGCAGCCAAATTCACAGTTGCAATTTATTATTTCAGTTTTGTAATTTCCTACTATTGGTCCTGGGCTCCAATCTACCATGTCCCCAAAAATCCACCTAAAGTATGGACCATTCCATCAAACTTCTAAAAAGGTAGAATAAACTTTTTTCCACTTGGGGGTGGCACTCAGTTCTTGGTTCACAAAAATACAACAATGAAGGATGTTCTCTGGATCAACGCATTGAAGGTAAAAGGAGATTGGGCATGACAGAATTCACTGTTGATGTTCTTCTATAAGGAGCATCTCTCACCATTTCAGTGTAAAAGATCTGATGCTGTTACCAACATAATTCTTTTCCATATCAAGTAATAAACACATTTGACTATCTTGACACAAAGACCTGCCATCGGAATTCCAATCTACAGTTTCCAGTTTCAAAATTTTATTTCCCCCTCCACCCTCTACCCTCTCACACACATACTTGTGCTATTAGTATGCAAATGTAGAGTAAAGTTGTTAAATATAAGGTGAAATTGCCTTCAACCATAGAGCAGTCATGTTTATTCCTTCAGAATATTGCTAGAATTTTCCCAATACAATAGAAGAGAAGATTTAATCTTTTTAATAATGCTCGTTGTTATAAAAATAAAAGAGATTATAACTCTGACTGTGTATACTCAATGCTAATAAAAAAGGTGAGGATGATTAGAATTGGTAGAAAGATGTTGAATTTACTTAATTAAATTTCTTCAAGGAAAAGCATCAAGTGAATAAGAGAAATAAGATTCTTTTGGTCACATCTTTTTTGTGTGGAATACAATCAAAAGAGAAAGGACTAATATCTCAGACACTCTTAGATCTGACCAAAGCATATGTGGGATAAATTGTTTCTGGTCCGTCAGTTGAAAGAGTTAACTCAAACATCGAAGAGTTAATCCACTGAAATTTGCTGCTCTTTCTTTTTGAAAAGATACCATGCTCCTACATGGGACAAGCTGCTGAGCAAAGAGATAGTTGACTTATTCAATGAGCATCATCAAAAGGTCATACTGTAATGTATAAGCATCTTAAACGGTGCTTTGGAAAACCTTGTACCTTTCACTTTCAAAACCATATGTACCTTTTATCTTCAAGAAGAAACCATGATATTGACCAGAATGAAGTTCATCAAGAAAATGCCCTAACTAAAAATTTTCTTTGTAATTACAATATTCTCTCTGTGTTGGTAGTAATAAAAATGGAAATGTCCATTAAATATTGCCTCTTTGGAGAAAAAAGGTGTTTATGGTGCATATAGAAGAGAAAGACGACAAACAGTTTTGTTCATGAACAATTACCACCTGATGCAATCAGAAGAAAAATATAAGAAACAAAGTGATAAGATCTTGCAATCATTGTTGGAAAAATACATCTCCTTTAATTACTGATTTTGGATAGATATTTGTTTTGTATATTCTTTTAGTGTCTTCTCCATTAGCTGGCCACCAAACGTTCTTCAAATGCTGAAATCTCTTATGATAATTCATCTTGTTCCAGTGGTTCAGCCTTGATGTGCTTTTCATTGATCAAGATAGCAACATACTTTAGCAGCATTGTCTTCGCATAAGACAATTGTGAAGATTAAGATCTCAAAGCAATTTCACTTTGGCAGCCAGAATCATTCTAATGACATAACTGTATTTCAGACAATTGCTTTTTCTCAGGGACTCACCTGAATCTAGGCTAAGAAATTAAACAATCTGCTACAAAGAAAAGTGAAAAATCTTTCAATCTGAAGAGTTGTGTGGATCAGTTGTGCGGTAAATGCTCCAACACTGGAAGTTTTTAAGAAGAGACTGGACAGCCATTTGTCCGAAATCGTATAGGGTTTCCTGCCTGAGCAGGAGGTTGGACTAGATGACCTCCAAGGTCCCTTCCAACTTTACTACTACTACTACTACTACTACTACTACTATTATTATTATTATATTATTATTATTATCCCTGAGTCCTGTGCACAAATTCCTCAGAAGTAAGAAGTTAAGCTGTATAACATAGCAAGGATTCTACTGTACAAACTTGGTTTTTTAAATTACACACCCAAAAGAGAGCCATGTGGCAAAACGATTTTCAGAATATTCTTTTCTTGCAGATTAATTCCATGTTTCTTGGCTCTGCACTTAGCACATGAGCTGAGCTGGAAATGAAGCATATCCATCTGGCGTGGTTACATTCTGTCTGCTATTTTCCACTCCATTTTGCTTTCAAAATGTTGTGAACAATTTTCGCCAGAAACTAAGTAGGAAGTATGTTTGCTTTGACTGAGTGGCTGATACCCAAATTAAAGTATGTTGGTAAAGAATTACAGGAGCATTTCATAATCTGATGTCCTGCTGATGGTTACAGGTTGAAGGAGGCTATCCATAGATTGATAATAATGATGGACAATAGTTGTATACTGTAAATAAGCCAAGAGATATTCACCAGCAAGAATTTATTGAGAACAAATCAACTCATCTTCATTTTCATTTGTGTTTTAAGCAGATGTAAACTGAGAAAATATTTGAAGCACTAGGACTACTATACTTTTTCTTTAAAAGAATCTATATGTATGTAAATACTTAGAAACAATATTGGTATATTAAAAATCCTCACATTAATTTGGGGTTTTTTTTGCTCATGTTCTGATGAGAGATTGCTGATTTCGTTTAAGAATCTATATATTGAATACTTAAAACAATACTAAAATAGGACTCTGAAGACAGAACAGAACATTATTAATTTCTAAATGATTTCTCCCAACCAAATTAAATAACTTTCTTTTACATTTACACTATAGTGAAATCTCTTTAAAAACTATTAAAGCTGAAAAGGACCAGCAACTACTGTTTAAGTATAGCAAAAAGCTATAATGCCAAATGAAGTAAACCTTTCTTATCATCTATAACAGAAATATACTGTGCATCTTTGAACCATTGCCAGTTCCTTTACATTAGTACAAGAGGTATATTTCAAAATGTGTAAAGTATTTCTGTCAGGGCTTATTCTCATATTATGTCTGCCAGTGCTGAGAATTAGATCTCCCTCAAGAAAGTTCCTCATAGATACTAGAATGTAAAAAAGATGTTGAGACTATAGAAAGAGTACAGAGAAAAGCAACAAAGATGATTAGGGGACTGGAGGCTAAAGCATACAAGGAACGGTTGCTGGAATTGGGCATGTCTAGTTTAATGAAGAGAAGGACGAGGGGGGACATGATAGCAGTATTCCAATATCTCAGGGGTTGCCACAAGGCAGAGGGAGTCAAGTTATTCTCTAAAGCACCTGAAGGCAGGACAAGAAGCAACAGATGGAAACTAATCAAGGAGAGAAACAACCTAGAACTAAGGAGAAACTTCTTGACAGTTAGAACAATTAACCAGTGGAACAACCTGCCTCCAGAAGCGGTGAATGCTCCAACACTGGAAGTTTTTAAGAAGAGACTGGACAGCCATTTGTCCAAAATGGTATAGGGTTTCCTGCGGTCCCTTCCAACTTTTTTTTTATTATTATTATTATTATTATTATTATTATTATTATTATTATTATTATTATTATTATTATTATTATTATTATTAATAATAATAATAATATAAAGTGCTTTCAAGACTCAAATGTAAATATCTTCCAATCATGATTATATAAACTGATAGGAAACCAATGCTTCCATATAAATGAGATTACATTTCTTAGATGCTTTCACAGTAGTGATCTCATGACTGCTCAAGGTTTTATTAATAAGATGGGTTAGAAAGGATCTTTGCTATCTTTTCTATGCTATCAATTTTACTGATGACTAAAAACCAGGAACCATATAGAAGCCATAACTCTTTAGTAGGCGCCGAGATCTTGATCACAAAGCAGGGCCTGCATAAAGGAATAGTAGTAGTAGTGTGGGATGGAAAAGCAGTAGCCAATGGGGTTGGCAGTGTGACAGTCATTCATTGGGGTTTGTTTTACCTGTTTCCACTGAGGTATTGGGGCATGGCGGCCCTGCTCTCGCTGTCGATAGGCGGGATGGCTGAGAGCACAGTCTTGATAAGGCTGGGCAGAACGTTGCATGCAGGTCATAACATGCCCAGGATGGTGGGCATTTCCAGAAAAGGCAAAAACAGAACTCACAAAGAAACCCACAAAGGGACAGGGTAGATATTGAACAGGGTGATTGGAAGACAGACACCAACGAGGGGGAAAAAAATGGAGTAAGGAAAAATTAGTTGGCAAACAAAAAAATAGAGAAATATTTTAAAATGGAAGGAAAAAAAAGGGAAGGAAGACAGAAACTTAGCCATGAGGAGGCCATCTGTCTCCTATTATTTAGACAAGTTATTTGAACAGGGTTTAGATTGGAAGTGAACTATCAGAGAAAAAAAAATCCTAAAATAATCACAGTACAGATGTTTTAATCCATTCTTCATGCCAACAGTATCTTTACCGGGTATCATTTGAAATTCTGGCATTCCATTTGCAGCACATTGCAAATTGGATATAATGCTCACTGGAAAAAGATACATCTCCTGCGGTGCTCAGTCAAGTTAAATAAACCCTCTAGGATTCCTGGGTGAAGCCAGTTATTTGAACCACTTTCTCAAGCAGAGAAGCTGGTTATATATTAATGATTCATTGCCACAGCTACTGAAAACTGTCTTCTGTATGTTGAACAGATGGCAATTCATCAAAGATTATTTTACAAAGGAGTTCCCTGAAGGCTACATTTAACTCCAGGATGAGCACAAAGTGGGGGCTCTCAAGCAGTAGCTTTCATGACCTGGGAACTTGATCAGGCCTCCAATCCCAAATTGTTTCTAGACACTGAGCAAAGAAATGGCAACTTGCCAGCATATCTCTGTATTCCAATACTGCTCTTTGACAGATTGGCATAAAACTCCACCAGAATTAAAAAGAGCTTCTTTATTCCTAGAATGTAAGAATAGCTTTTATAACTTGTTTGGCTACAGAGGGAGACTGCACACCATCCAATCAAATTCAGATGCCCCAAAGCAAGAAGATCCATCCTTTATCAAAGCATTGACTAAACCCCCAATGCATCCAATATGAGCTCCCTTCTCACCTGTCTCCGGAGGCCTGTGGACGGTACAGGGGCATTCTCCTCAAATTTGGCTAGCAGCTGGGTTGCCATGGACTTCACTTTATTCTGGTTCCCAATAGCAGCATCAATTCTTCTCTCGGTCAGAGCACTTACGAGGGTGGGCCTGTCTTCACGACAGCTTCTGGAAGTGTCCTCCTATAAATCAATGTCAAGTCTGGATTAAGAGATTCCTTTTGGGTGCACTTGAAAATTCCTCCACCCAATTCCAGTTCTGAGCATCATTATGAATTCTGAAACATAATTCTCGTTCTTGCCAGTTTGGTTTGCTCACCATACCTATTTTTCTCCAAGTTCAAAGTAGCTGAATTTTACCATCAAATTAAAAAAGAATCGGTATAGACAAAAGATTTATACGATCTGAAGAGAAACCAGAGTATAGAGTAGGCATAATTCCTCACTGTCAGAGAATATGCTGTGCATATAAAATATTTTAGGTCTAATGCACACATACTAGAAGGATCAGCTATTTGATAAAGCCTGAGGAGCAACAGCTTTCTCTGACAAGACTGAATCTGTGGCACATGTGTGGCTAGATAATCCCGTTATATTACATTTGGCTCATTAAATCATTTATTATCAAGCTTTCCCAATTATTACAATCAGTGATTATAAATCAGTGACTATAAATCAGCTGCTGCAAGATTACAGCACTGAAACATCTAAGCAGGTTTCAAAATTCCAAATTGTGGTGATTAGAGTGTTTGCTCTACAAGCAATAGTCCAGATTCTTTTCTTTTCATCTCTCTCCTCTGTAACTTTTGAGTGCCTTGTTCCAGATCCTCTTGCTAATTTGGGTGTAGAACTTTGATATCATTCTTTTTTTTGCAAACATTTTATTAATTTCAAGTTTTACAATCATAAGTACTTAATAAACAATTCAGTGTCTGGGTTCCTTTATCATTCAGTAGTATATATTAACTTTCATTCAAAATATCCAATACTACACCATCCAGTATTACCCTGGTCCTCTCTTCTTCCAATAATCATCATTTTTCCACACTATGCAAGTATAATTCTTGCTGCTATTAATATCTATACAATTAAATATAAAACATCTTTGTCACATGTTTCTAATGTTATACATAGTGTCAATAATATTAGTTTATAATATCTTCTCTAGCCAAAACATATATCAAATGTATTTGCAATCAGAGTTCCCTTATTCAATCCATATCCTGTTTTTTCTTTTTTCCCCCAATTTTAATTTCCCATCAATATTCAAAATAACTTTATCAATTATGATTTTTCTCATAATTAATTACATATAGGTAATTAAAAGCTTCCCTTATACCAACCCTCTTAGTATTTTCATTATTTCCCATCTTATAAAAAATTATGTTATCCTAGTTACAAATCACTTCCTTCTAATTTATAATGGTCCTTTTATTTCTAATAATTGTCTATTCTTTTAATCATATTCAAACATCCACTAGATGGTATAATGCCTCATCTAATTAGTCAGGACCTCTATTTTCTTCAGTCTTACTCTAGTTTTCTTCCTTTGCCAAATATCTTTGCAAATCAGTGCATTTAGGTCACCAAGTATTTCTTCCTCTGTTTTTGTATATATTATTTGGAATAAAAAAGACAATTTAATTAAAGTGTTTTTATAAAAACGTTTAGTCCATTTATATTCGTTAAACAGCCTCCATTTTCTTTCTCCTTCAGTTTCTTGTTCCCCAGTTTTCAGCATTTCTCCTAACAGTTCTGTCATCCATTCTATCAATTCTTCTTCCTTGTCCTCAAATATGTTCTGAAGTCTTGAAAAGTAAAATGTCTTTCCCATTTCCAGTGTTATATCTTCCAAATTTTTATTTATCTGTGCCTTTCTGATGGTTTCTTCTTTCGAATCCTCTATCTTTATGTCAGTTTCCTCTATTTTTTTCTTCTGGTTTCTGAGTTGGTAGTTCATTCTTTAGGGTCATTTTCTGAATGTTTTTTGCTTGTAAGTTTAAGGTGGAGAGTTGCTCATTTATGTTATTTAAATTATTTTTAGTCTCCTCATAATTTAAAACAATTGTTTCTTAAATTGATTTCAATATGGAAAGAATTTCTTTCTGAAGTCCATTTACATTTTCTTGTTGATTATACATGTTTCTTCCAAAGAGAAATAGTCCAGAAGCAACTTTCCCATTGTTCCTTAATATTTCTTGATCATTCTTGAAATTAAAAGTCAGTCAATATTTGTAATCCAGGCCGGCCAATTTAGAATGGTTTATTTTCTCCTTTATACAGATAAAAAGCCCAAGGATTTCCCCCCCCCCCCTTTCCCAGCAGTCTGCAAAAGTGAAAGTTTCCAGGAACAACAAAGAGCCTTATCTATGTCTGGGCTTCGTGCCAAATTTTAAGCATAATAAATTGCAATGCCAAGGTTCACCACTAGATGTTGTTAACATCCATCTTCCAGCTTTTAAGTCCAAACCTATTTCACCAACTGTTCAAATATCTTTTCAAAAAGAAAGTCTTAAAAATACTTCTAGTCCCCAAATTAATCTTGTAGTTTTCTCTAATTTCCCTCCAAAGAAAGTTATTTGCTGCTTCTCTTTTCCTGAGAGAATGGGGCGGAAATTCCCCTTCTCTCTATCATTTGGGGGATTCTTTGCTTTGGGAATTCTTTTTTCCAGGAAGAGGCTTTAAAATTATAAAGAGAGGATTGTTCTCACCCAATTCTATCCATGTTGTTCAGAAGTTGCTAGTTAGTGCTTATCTTGGGTTATCGATGGCTTCTGGCTGGTTTCTTCTGCTGGTTTGAAGGGCTTCCTTGGATCAAATGGAAAGGCCATGGCCCCTCTGCAATCTATGAGGGTCCCCTTCTTCGTTGTCTCTCCAGGGCGACTTTAGACCCTTTTTGGGGTCCCCAGCAGAGTGAAATCGGACATGGAAAACGGAACCTCATTTTCCTGCGCCCGTTACACCACGACGTCTAACCCGGAACAACTTTGATATAATTCATAATACCTTACTCTTTACCAAGTTCCACATACTTATTATGCTGACTTTTTTTCTGGGTATACATTATTTTTATTATAATAAATCTTTCTATTTATTTTTCTCTCCTATGATCTATGGCCATTTACAAAAACAAATTAAAAATGCAAAGTCCCCATGTTCGGCTAAGGAATGCAAAGAAAAACAAATCGTATTGGTTCAGAATTACAAATGTTAATGTGTAATCTTCTATCGGGATATATCATGTATTTTAAAATTTGCTTTACACAAGATTGTTTCCTAAACCGTAGAAGGGGAGGAAATCAGTCTCTGAGCTTTTTAGCACATGGAGAATCACATAAATGACCAATCCTTTGTACAAGCTAAACCCCTAAAGGTACAAAAGAGAATGTCAAAGCAAAGGCAGAATGGTTCATCTTAATATCCAACTGTACAGATATGGTTGGGTTTATTTTTACTTTATTTTATTTACTTTATTCTAGAAATATTCTAATTGTTACTGTAAACTGCCCAGAGTCACTTAGGTGAGATTGGCGGTGTAAAAATGTGATAAATAAAATATTCAGTTGTGTCTATGATCAATCACATCAACTGTTGTAAATGAAAGCTCAGAAACACACTTTCCTCCCCATCTAATATTTGTAGACATTAAAGCTGGTGATTAACCATCTTTTAAACTACATGGCAGCCATTCAATGACTTCTTAAGGATTAGAAACCCCAGTGACTCTGAGTAAGAAGCTTAGTAATGTGGGCTTCAGGTTTCTTGCTGCTACAAATCCCAAAATTGTGCTGAGGAATGCAAGATTCTTCTGAGCTCCGGTCAAATCTCAACCTCTTAAAATTAAGTTCTTACTTCTTTATTTACAGTGGTATGTACATTGCTTACTCAAGCAAATCTAGGTAGTTTACAAGAGCAAGATATCCATAAAATCCAAATATTAAATATCTTTTTAACAAAAATTGGTGCTGTGGCTTCCAAACTCAAAATATTTTCAGCTGCTTCCTAATGTATAAAATGATGGAGGCAAGCCTAAACCCAGAGAATAAAGTGTCTCACAATTAGTAGCCCACCACTGAGATTGCTGTTTTTGGGGGGTTCCTACACCTCTGATCTCTCAAAGGGGAAGGTACCCATTGCATCTTCTCACAGCCAAAGTATGATGGGCAAATTTAACCTGGAGAAGATAGTCCCAAAGGGAACAAGGGGACAAGCCCACTCTCAGAATGAGTGCTAATAGTTCTAGCTAATAGGTTGACTGTGGTTTGGCAAATCAAACTTGGAATATTTTAGCTCTTGATTTCAATTTATTTTAACTGTTGCATTCAATTTATTTTGACTTTTGCATTTATTTCATTTGAAGTAGAAATTGCTAATTTAAAAATGCACAGTTCAATGCACTCTGCAAATATATGATCCCCGACTCCTCTAATTTAAATTAGCTAGGATTCTAAAATGAACAGGAATTTGAAAAATGAAAACAGTATTACTTACTTCTTCTGACTGACTGGTTTTCCTCCTCTTTCCTGAACCATCCAGATCTTTCTCTTTTTTATCCTAAGCAGAAGAGAGATAATTCTGAGCTCCCACTGTCTCTATATCAGATTTTATATTTTGATAATGTTATTATTCCTGTTTTTCCCATCTGAGAACAACCTGAGGACTTCTTTCTGAAGTGAGACAGTGTGTCTGCAACTTTTTAGTTCAGCCTATTCAATGATCCACTACAACCTCAATTGGAAAAACTAGGACAATGTGCCCTGATTTGATCACAGGTAGTCCTCAACTTACAACTTAACTGAGTCTGGAATTATGGTCATATGTCACTGCAGTCGTAAGTCGAGGCATCAGATGACCAAACTCTATTTTTTGTTCATTAAGCAAACAACCATGGTTGTAAAGCAGATGCTGCGATTGTTAAGTGAATCAATTTTCCCCACAGGGCAGTTTTTGCCAGAAAACGGAAATAAATACTGGAAGCTGGCAAAAACATTGCAACTACACTTTAGGGGGGTCTGCCTGTCAAGCTCAAAGCTTGACATAGTCATCATGTGACCATGGGATGCTGCAGTTATAAAAGTGAGCTGGTTGCCAAGTGCCCAAAATTCAATCATATGCTGTGTGTGTGTTTGTGTATGTGTGTGTTAACTTTGAAAACAAGTCATAAGTAGTTGGGGGGAGTCCATTGTAACTTTGAACAATTACTAAGTGACTGGTCATAAGTCAAGGAGTACCTGCAGTCATCCATGCAACAACCTTTCAGAGTTGATGCCCTATACATCTTGGGAACTGCATTATCTCTGAAAGACATCCATGCCTATGGCATCAGATGATTTAACTGTCTCTTGATACTATTACATATTATTATATGTATAATAATATTACACATATATATAAGTATCTGTTATAAATCTGTTTGTAATTCAGAGACCACAGGTGTTTCCATTCGAAATTTCTACTTCAGTTCAAATAAGGGCCACCAGGAACCGACTCTTTTGCATACAAACTTTTAGCACCCATTTGCAAGGCTACTTTTTCTTGATTTTCAGATATTACTGATTATCTATATGAAGCATACCTTTTACACTCATTCCACTTACTGTACATTAGCAAAGTAACCAAGTAAATAATGACAATCTTTCAGAGCAAAATAGATAAAATGAATTTTTATAGATGTGCAGACTCTAAAAAAAGCCAGTGAATGACCATCATAGTCATCATTCTAGTAGATAAACACTGTCAGCACCAGTGACTCAGAGCTTCTCTAACTTCCATTCAGTTGATTTTGGATACACTGGATATTTTAGTTTGGACTTCACCCTCAAACTTCGAGCAAAATCTATTATTTCTAAAATTATTTCCAACACTGAGAAAATTATGACCAATTGGTTCATTTGCATAATTACTCAATGCAAATAATATAAATTTGGATTTAACAGATGTTCCTTCAAGTGGGCTATTAAATTACAACATTATGGAGATTTACCTTTATTTCAAAAAACATTGTTATTACCTTTGGTGTCCGTTTCCGTGAAATGGTCTGTCCCAACTTGCTTAGGAAGGAAATTGGTGATTTGGTGTTAGTAATTAAAGCAGCTTTTTCTTCTGCATTCAATTCCAGATTATCTATAAAAATAAGTAAAAAAAATCAATGGAGCCATCACAAAATCAGAAATCTCCCAAAGTTGGGACTTTGATGTTGGCTCTTTGTGACACAAGTATAGCTATTTCTACTGTCTACATTCGATTGCAAACCATAAAACCTAATCCTCTATTTAATCTTTTTTCCATTCTAGGAATTGATTTTTATTCTGATCATTTAAGATCCATAATAGGACAATATTTGTTTCCCTCAAGTAGAGAGGAGAGCATGACAGTGGGGACGCTTAACAAGGAAGGTATTATTTTTTAAACATATTTATATATTCTTTATCTCCAAAGTTAAAATACAAGATATTATTTTTCTGTGATCAATTTATTTTCATATCCTTACTGAAAAATTACTTTAGCTTTGGCAACACAACTACATTTTCAGATAGTGTTGCTACAATCCATTTGGTTAGGTCATATAAGGTACATGTTTTTCACTACAACCTGTTATTCAGACTTGCTCTAACAGAAGGTCTTCAACTTTCTTCCTCTAGAACAGGCATGTCAAATTGACGGCCCGCGGGCTGGATGCCTCATACTGAAACTGCACCCACACCATTGCTGGCAATAGGGAAAAAGTCGCGATATGTCACACGACGTCACGTGACATTGCGAGTTTGACATGCCTGCTCTAGAAGTTCCTACTTCTATTAAGGTCACATTTTTGCCTTTAATATTAAATAGAAACAGAACCAGTTTGAACATTTTTGCATAATTCATCAGCAATGTAAAAATATCACAAAAGTAAAGAGCTAATCTTAATGGGAAGACACTATGACTGTGACAGTAGCAGACAGATCAACCTTCTGTCTCATCACCTCAGAAATAATTCAGTCCAGAACGCTTCACAAAATAATGTCTTGTGAGAACAGTTGGGATTCCAGTTTGCTATATTGTATTCACTATCTTAATATGGGAAAAAAGTTAGGCACAGAAAACATTCTCTTTCAGCATCAAAAGAAAATAAATTTTCTTCTGGAATAGAACAAGGGCAATCAATTCTATATTGCAACTTTCAAAGATTGTAGTAGATTCATAATATGTATCTTACCATTGGAAGGAAGAGAGTCCTTGAACATCTCATAAAATTGGGTGAGATACATGACCATGGACAACTTGTCTGGTTCACTAACTGATGCCATATCTCTGCCTGTCATGATGGGGGATATTCCAAGCTCTTTCTCAGCAACATCAAATGCTAGCTGATTATTCTTCTCGACATTGTATTCATCCAGAGAATCAAAATCTCTGGAAGAGAAAAATACATTTTCTAAATTATAACAAAAACTCTATCTACTATTGCTTAGGAAAATATAAACACCCCCTCAATTGCCTGACTGAATTTCTTCAAATAGCCATTCACAAGCAAATCCTATTGCTTACATCAAGTCTGGACGAAATCGATGAATAATAGCACACAGTGCTAGGCCACTCTTCCATGACGTTGTAAGATCTGTTATGTTCACACCAGCATATCCATCTGTCTGCCTCTGACACCAGCCCAGAAGTTTGCTAGAACGGGCCACAGACTCTGAAATAAACATTGTGATGCAGTATTTTAGTTTTTGATGTGACTATGCAAGTACTAGTATTCTCAATCATTTTGGTGGACAAAGGCCAGTTGTAATATTTGGGCAGGGAACTAAGAAACACAAAATAGCTGAGGTATGTGCACAGGGTTTGGGAAGGAATTTGACAATTGTCTTTCTTTTTTAAAAAAAAAACTATTTCTGTTTCCCAACTCAAAATGGCCCAAGAATTGTGACACCAGTCTTCAACAATCATGCTTAGGAGGGATAGCTTGGGCACTGAAAATGGAATTCAAGGCAACATGAAACCCCAGGGCTGTGGGCTGTCCATCCCCATTATAAATCAAATTTATTCTAACTAGTGCTCTTCATATATATTGGACTAGAGACTAAAGAATTTCATGCCAATATTGTATAACTAAAGTGCATGTTGGCCAAGAATTCTGAAGGCTGTAACTCAACACTTAATGGGGCATTGCATTAGGAAAGATTGTTTATAAACTCAGAGTTACATCACTCACAAAATACCAATTTCCTGGTTTTAATAGCATGGCAAAACCCTCTGTTTCTCTGCTTTTAATGCACACAGAGCACTAAGGAAAATGTTTTTATTCTCATTCCTATCCATAAGAATGTAAGTGTACATAAGTGAATACCAAGTATATTTATAAGAGCCTGAGGGTCAAAGAGATCACTAATGGCTACAACACAGCTTAAGTAAATATCCAGCCAATATTCTCTTAATGCACTATTTGAAAATGGCAGCTGGCATGGAGTCCAATTTCAAATTTCCAGGAAGGGAAGGAAAAAAAGACAGTAACAAACGAATACATGGAACGACTTACCATTCCGTGATAACTTTGGTGTCCTAGAATTCATCAAATTTTCTATCTCCAGATGAATATCCTTCAAGTCTCCTGTATCATACAAATGACGTACCTGCAGCAATCCAAAAAGAGTGCACGTATCACATCAAATGTCAAGATAACAACAAAGCAATTAATTGTTCATTGGCCGAAGAGTAGGCAAACTGTATTAAGTATCTGCAGAAAACTCACTTCTAATATAGCACAGGAAGCCAGAAAGATTGATGGCTAATTACTCTTGCTTGGAATGATAGCTATACTTAATTTTAATGCATTTGAACATTGCATATTGTCTAAAAACTATCCTAAACTGTTTCCACATTTGCCTTTATAAGACACCCCAGGATTCACTGAGATCTCCCATCTAATTGTTTAATAGGACCAATGATGTTCCTCCTCCAAATCTGGATTAGGGTAGCCAGTGGCTACCACTTGTTTATACCTTTTATGGAATAAAGATTACCCAAAATATCTGCCCATATAATTGTGAAATTATTTCCTTTTCCAATAGACTTTTTGTTTTAATTATTTGGACAGGCATATAAAATAAACAATTGTTTCTATTATTTAATATCCTTCCATGGACAGAAATGAACATAACTACTCAAAGTCAAAAGTGATACCAAGACTTCTTTTGTGACCAGCTTTGATTTATTCTGTTCGGTTGCTGCAGCTGACATGTTATACTGTAGCACTTCAGTGCTGTATTTATATTACTTTAATGCTGCTTCTTCAACTGGTTGCATAAGTTATCCATATATCCTGGAACATCACAGGACAGAACCAATTACCTGGCTTGGCCTTAGGAAATTGATATTGATGTTGGGATATCGAGTGACAGGATCAATGCTGTATTGGCTGAAGTTCTTGCTGACATTCTCCGGTGTAGTTTGAGGCAGCAACCTATAGATGCTCTCTCTAGGAAAAATAGGACAAAGATGCCAGGTTTAGTGATATAAAAAACATTGACAGACATGACTTCACCTCTAAGAGCAAAACGGCTATGTTCTACTGGGAGGATGGCATCTACTGTTGTGTCCCAACTACAGGTAGTCCTTGACTTACAATCATTAATTCTGCGCCCATTCAAAGTTAAAAATGGCACTGTAAAAAGTGACTTATGACCGTTTTTCACACTTATGACCATGGCAGCACTGCCCATGTTCACATGATCAAAATTCAGATACTTGGCAACTCGTTCGTATTTATGACGGTTGCAGTGTCCCAGGGTCATGTGATCACCTTTTGCAACTTTCTGACAAGCAAAATCAATGGGGAAGCCAGATTCACTAAACAACAGTGTTACTAACTTAACAACTGCAGTGATTCTTTTAACAACTGTGGCAAGAAAGGTGACAAAATGGGGCAAAATGCACTTAGCAACTGTCTTGCTTAGCAACAGAAATCTGGGGCTCAATTGTGGTCATAAATCATGTATTTCTGTCAAATACTTTTCCGCATCTAGGATAATTGCCTGATCCATACTCAGACAGCTTAAAGCTAGCATTTATATTTTCAAATTAATGAAACAGGGCCTTTTCTGAATCTTCCATATTGCAAGAGACTTCTGTGTTTAACTGAGCTGGTTGGTTGGGTAAGCAGAGAAAGGAACTCCTCTTCAGAGGCAAGTATAATAGAGAAAAAGTCATCTTGATTATGGTCACTGACTGCCAGTAAAGTATATACCAACGGATTTATTTATTTTTTTTGCCATGCAAAAATAAGTAAAATGGTGTCTGACAAACTGCACATTTCATGCAGTCTTCAAACCAGGACAGTGCTTTGGGTCTGTTGAGAGGAACCAAATGCAATGAGAAAACTCAAAAAGGTGAGTGACGCTAGGCTGGAATATTTAAGGGAGTTAAACAAGAGAAAAAAAGGCAGTATTAATGAGCATTATGTTGTTAATTCTTTTATGAAATGAAACTTAAGGGGAGCAGGAAATAATTAATATTTAGCAAAAAGACATCCAGGTTTTTGTACTGCCATCATTTTTCCATATTTTACCATCTCCTCCAATGTACAAAAAGTGAAGTTAATAATGCTATTGTTTAATGAAAGAAAAATGCATATTGGAAAAGAATAGGTTTTAATTACACTGCTGTTTACCTCAAACTTTTTAAGACAGGTAAGTGTACTGTACAATAGCTCATTTTCAAATGATCAGTTCCTGTAATTCTGAAAGGCTGCTGTATTCAATGCCATTTTAACAATGCCACTTAAATATAGGTTTCAGTTATTTCAATCCATCCTGACTCATATGAACTACAACCTTGATTATGGTGTCTTACAATATTCTTGATCAACCTGTCTAGACAAATCTTCCGTGTCCTTTTTACATATCCCACTGAGTTAAATAATTCACTAAAACTGCCATTTTAAAAATGGCATTTTTAAAAATCACGAAACACAGACTTACTTTTGTGCAGGTATATATATATATATAAGATTAAACTAGATGTCTATGCTCACACCATACACAAACTAAGCTAAAGGGGTTGAATAATTTCTCGTTCATATGTTGTGATAACCTAAACATTGTTTTGCAAGTTGAAACAACCATGTCATTAAACTTTATATCGTTCGTTTTGGGCTTAGTGTTATGTGAACATAGCAATCGTGTTTTTTAACCTGAGTTTTGGGTTTAAGAATGTTGCCAATTAGAAGCATAATTAGGCAACTTTCCCTGTGTCCACCCGATTATGTTCAGATAGTTAAGTTTAAGCCATCTTTTACCCCATGCACAAAGAGAAAAGTGTGTTATTCTTTGCTAAACTATTGTAACTGAATACAGAAAATGACAAGTATCTCCGGATAACACATAGACTAGCACAGGGACAAATAAGAGGGCACAGAATTGACATATAGGAAAATGCTAATAAATGCACATACACTACATATTTGATGAGCCCGAAGTTGCATACTCTTAGATATACAGCAGATACCTTTTAGATACATTTCCTGCTTATGACAGCATACACATGGATGTACAAACATGCAGACAGAGAAATAGACATTTCGTTACCTTTCTGCAAGGACCTCCAAAGGACTTGTTCCTAGGGACCAGCTTCGTACCATCCAGGCAGAGTCCATGGCAGCAAGAAAGCCCCTGGCTATTCCAGTTCCCATTGGCCAAAATGGCTGGAAGCAAACATAAAAAGGGGTTGGGAGGAATACGAGAAGGAAAAACATATTCCTTTGCACGTACACTGCAAAACTACTTCAAAACCCCAAGGGATCTGTAGGACAAGATCAGATGGGACTGCTAGAGATCACTCAAAGTCCTGGAATAATTTCCTGAAGTCCAATATTTACATTGTGAACAGCCTCGTTTAATGCCAAATTAAAGACTCTATATCAGTGATGGCGAACCTTTTAGAGATCGAGCGCCCAAACTTCAACCCAAAACCCACTTATGTATTGCCGGGTGTCAGGTGAGCATGGCCCGCTGGGTGGGCGTGGCTACAGTGGTCATGGCAGACATGTGGGCGTGGCCAGAGTGGGCATGGCCAGCTCGATGTTGCTCCTGGGGAGGGACGCCTGTGGGAGCTGGGCAGGGTTGGGGGAGATCCAGGGGTCTCTGGTGGGTGGGGTAGTGGGCAGGAGGCTGGTTCTGCGGGGTGAGGCGAAGCAGGGCGGGGGTGCCATGTTGCAGGGCAAGACGAGGCAGGGGCCGGGGCGGCTGCTGCCTGACACCATCAGCCCCCGCACACAAAGGCCAGCAAGCGCATGGGTGCTGGGATGCATCCGGCCACGTGGGACCTCGGCACGTTAGTGGGTGGCTGGTTGAAGAGGACGGTTGCCATCTCCGGGGCATGGCGCGCGTGCCCACAGAGAGGGCTCCGAGTGCTGCCTCTGGCACGCGTGCCATAGGTTCACCACCACTGCTCTATATAACCATGTTTTTCATACCAATGGAATATCAAGTAGAGGACTACTTCTAATGGGGCCTTGTGCCCTAATGGGCCTTGTGTTTAAAATGTCAGAAATTCATGTCACTCCTTTATACGCTGAAATCAAAGTTACAACAAAACTATCTGTATTTCTTGGGCAAAAAAGATTTTACAGAAGCAGAATGACTAAGCTAGACCATACAGAAGAACAGTTTAAATGATAATTCAGTTCATAAGTGGGTAGCTAGGCTGCTGGAATCTATCTCCACATTCACTTTCATTTATTTTCCTTAAAAACATTATTTTCATTATTTTCTGCATTTTTTTAAAATCCTAGACTGGAAAACTTGAATAAAACTCAGTTTGCTTCCATTTTAAGTCCTTCAGGAAACGATCTACACATTTCTCCTCAGGAAAAAAGCCTATGATGGTACTTTGAAATGGTACCAGTTTTCCATTTTAGTAGTAAAGTGAGAATAAATATTAAAAGAAAAGAAAAAAGGAAATAGAACAAGAAAAAAAGAAACAGTTCAAGTAAGACATGTGGAGGACAAACCTCCAACAAGCTGTCCCCGACCAATGCCACAAGTAACTGGTGGCCATTCAATTCTCGAACGATGGCTGCATTCTCTGAGGCATACATGCACGTGAAGTCAAACATTGCAACGTCGGGCTGTCCATAGTGGTTGATGGCAAAGTCCAGCGATGGCAGCTGCTGATTAGTTGAGAAGTCAGCAGCTTCTCTGGCATAGCTGAGCAGAGCCTCCTGGTCCACATTTTCTCGTGACAGTAACAGTTCTGTATCTGCATAATCCTGCCAGGCAAAATAAAAATGAACTATGAGCTATGCACTGAAGATACAGTACAGGAGCTATGTACTGAATATCTCAGGGGAGGCCACAAACAAGAGGGAGTCAAGCTATTCTCCAAGGCGCCTGAAGGCAGGACAAGGAGCAACGGATAGAAACTGATCAAGGAGAGAAGCAACCTAGAACTAAGGAGAAACTTCCTGACAGTTAGAACAATTAACCAGTGGAACAACCTGCCTCCAGAAGTGGTGAATGCTCCAACACTGGAAGTTTTTAAGAAGAGACTGGACAGCCGTTTGTCTGAAATGGTGTAGGGTTCCTGCCTGGGCAGGGGGTTGGACTCGATGACCTCC
>NW_015387513.1:65081-70227 GCF_001527695.2 Protobothrops mucrosquamatus | reverse complement strand
GTTGCACTGTCCTGGAGTCATGTGATCACTATTTGTAACCTTCCCAGCTGGCTTCCAAGAAGCCAGATTCTCTTAACAATGGCAGTGATTCGCTTAACAACTGTGGCCAAAAAAGGTTGTAAAATGGGATACTACTCACTTAACAACCGTTGCTTAGCAATGGAAATTTTGGGCTCAATTGTGGTCGTAAGTCGAGGGCTACCTGTACTATTGCCAAGTCTGCCCAATGTTCCTTAGAGGAACAGAAAGTACAAAGGAGATCATGTAAAATCTGACTGGATAGATCGATTATTTTTAGTACAATATACTGACATTTGAGGTGGATCTGGTGTTTCTCTGCAATGGACTGCCTTCAGCATTCATATTTTTCATTATGGGCCAGAACAGTAACTTTGACTTACACAGCAGTTCATATTCATACAAAAATATGAAATGCATCAATTGCTGGGGAACATGAATGGAAGTAGCCTTTATCTGCTTTTCAATCGTTCCCTATTGTGATCTTTTTGTGACACACCACAAATCTGTATGTCTCTCCAGAGAAAGAAAAATGGATGCAATTCATTGTTTGAAGCTTATGCAGGAGAAAGCCCTCCTTACTTTGAACAAGCAACCGACATTTAATACAATAATATTAAAATTCTATTATTTTGAATAAATTAGAAGGAAATAATTACTAGGGACAATTGATTTCACATCGGCTGTCTTAAAACAAAAAGATATTGTCCAAATAACCCTTCCTACGACATTGGGCTGTCCACAGTGGTTGCTGCAAAACAGAAAGATGAATAATTGTCCATTACAATCTGTAATTGTCCATTACAATCTGTTCTGAAGGATTATAGGGCAATGAAAACTAATATTATGATCCCCTAACCTTTTAAAGCAGGTCAATGGCCTCATCGACATATAACTGAGGTTGCAATGAGCACACTTACATGTAATATGACCCCTTTGTCCAGCAAGCTCTGTTTTTTGGCAGTCATGACAAAATAGTGTGTATCATCTTTGTAGTAGACAATGTTCTCTAGATCAATGCCTAAAATGGAATCGAGAAAGATCAAGGGTCAAAGAACAGGACCATAAATGCTTGAGCCCAAATCAACAAAATGAGCTAACACTGCCACCAATAGTAGTTATGCATATCAATTTAGCATGTTTGTCCACTCAGCTTCAAAAGATCACTTAGAACATAACTCACAAGGTCAGGTTCTCTATAAAATTCCTTCCACTCCAATATTGGATGATTCATTTAATACTGATTCTTGGCTGTCTTTCAAAAGAACGGCTTCTGAAAGCACAAATTAGGAAGCACCTTCTTTTAAATGGTCAAAGCAGAATCATCTTCTTCCGGGCATGTCCAATTGCTTTGGAAGTTGAGCCCAGTAAACTGTTTTGCTTGCTGGGAAAATGACTTTGTGTACAGAGACAAATGACAACAGCTCCCAAAGCAACTGCATGAGCCAGGGGAAAAATCTGGTTCCTTTAATGGTTTTAAAAAAAGATGTTTCCTGTGTATTCCAAATAAGGTCTATCACAGCACTGGCAAAGTTCTAATGATTTCAGAAGCTTTAAGAAACCACATACAGGTAGTTCTTAACATACATTCGAAGTTACATTTCGGGCTTGCATTTATGACCAATTGTAGTGCCTTGCATAACACAACCATAATTTGTGACATTTGATGCTTGTTTCTGGCAAAATAATGCCTGTTCAAGAAACAACTGCAGGGTCTCACTCTCTGACCATAGTAAAAATGGTCATAAAATTAAATCAGATCACATAACCCATTTAATGACTGCAATGACATACAACCGAAATTCCAGGTTCGATTGTGGTTATTAAATGAAGACTATCTGTTCTAGTTGCCAAAGATCTGGTTGCCATGAATACACAAAGAAAACATTCTGTAGAAGCTGCAAAACAAGCCCCTTCTTTTAGTTCATTAGTTACATGCAAACTGTAAAACTCACAGCGTTCATAGGCTAGGAGCATCTCCGGAACAAAGACACAATGAGATAACATTGCTTATTTTCAGCTATCAATCATTTCTACAAACCAGTTGCTTCTCGAAGATCCTGGAAAAACTTCTGGTTGAAAATGAAAGCCACACCGCTGATCTCTTCAACCTTGGCTTCAGCTGTGGTATTCCGGTTGATAAAGTTTGCCGTGATAGCAATTGCCAGCTTCCCACGGAATTCTTTTCGCCGAAACCCTACAGAACAAATACACCACGACAAAACAGGCCTCAAATTTCAAATCAACTGCCTGAGGAAAAAAATGACTCTAGTTGTACATCTATAGTAATCTACCATGGATTTAATTTTCTCCCCTCCAAATGAAACTACACTATCATGTCCATACACTAAGTAATGTGTAAAAAGCTATGGAATTAATATTATTTTTTGGGAAACACGATAAACAAATGAAACATTACAGAAAAAAATACAATCCAAACAATTCCACACTTAGTTAAATCATCACTTTGTCTGGCCTTTCTCAACTCTGCCTTATAATAATTCTGGAAGACCTTAGCTGAAAATTCTTTTCCCAGTTCCATTATCTAGGACATAAAACTGGAAAAGAACTTAATAAGGAATCTCTTGTATGCAAATAACATGCTTGAACATACAGTCTATGTATCTAATACAATCTATTCTCATTGAAATGTCTCCTTGGATAAAGGGCCACAAGAAAAACAACATAATGCAATAATAAGTAGAGGCTACAGGAGTCTTGCCTCTGTGGTAGACTTCTTTTCCTATCATCCTCAGCCAGCATTGCTAACCTGGCAATAGTTGGGTTGCAGGCATGCCCTACACATCAGCATAAACATCAGCCACAGTTACCTTCCAAAGTATTTCTCCTTCCATCCCCTCCAATTATCACATCAAACTCATATTCTGATACAGGATGTGTTTTTGGATAGACTTGTGCACGCCAACCTATCCCTGTGGATAAATTATATATTAACAAAGCATGTACAAAAATGGATATAGACATGTAAATGGCTTAAACACTCAAGCAATATTTAACTGGGCCTTTCAGTATTTGTAAAGTGGAATAGTCACATACAGCCACTACTCATGATGGTCTGATTATACAAGAGTAGAGGTAAAGAAGTCTCCATGAATCTTACTCTGCTGACTATAGGGGGCAGCGCTCATCTCTGCTTCAAGGGCCTTTGAGCCAGCACCGTCTAAAGACATTTCTGCGACCATGTGGCCAGCAGGATGTTATGGAGCACTGTTTCCTTCCCACTGAAGGGGTATCTATTTACTTGCATTTGCATGCTTTCAAACTGCTAGATTGGCAGGAGCTAGGGTGAGGAAGGGAGCTCACCCCGTTGTGCGACGCTCCAGTCTCAAACCTGGGCTGTCTGCTTTCCAGCTGACAAACCCAGTGTCTGAACCGCTGAGCCATCACACTGCATTATATAAGAGTAATTCCTTAGATATTGTATAAAGAGCAAGACTTTCACCCAGAGTCTGCTATCAATGCCAACCCTACTTACTCTCATTCTCCTGGTCCTCTGGAGGACAGAAAAGACCTTGAAATTCTACATTGACGTGGATCTCAACACCGAGGATTAAGGAGACCTTCAAGAGTATCAGCTGAAGCTGACGAATACCTGAGAAACAGAAGCGTAAATAATAAAGACGAGACATTCTTCACAATTTATGCAACACTCCAACATCTGAAAGATCCGTTGGAGAATTTGTCACTTAAAATGTAATCTAGGCAACAATATGATTAAAAGCACCTGAAAATGCTGTCTACAGAAGAACTTTCCAAAGTAAGTTCCAAATGCAACTGGCCATAAATCAGACAAAACAAAACTATTCCAAGTTCTGCCCCATTTAATCATGATGGTCAGGAGAAAATTATTGTGTGGATTTCCTTCTTGGAACAACTAAGCTGCCTATGGCACCTTTAGGCTTCTCTTTCAGGTAGTAACAGCTCCCAAAATAAGAGATTATTCCATGGAGAGTTGATTAAATTTTATTAACTTTTATCATATACAGATGACAGCTACATTTCAGTCTAAAAGCATCACACTGGATGTGTTATTAACCAGAGTTTGTGGTGTATGTAATCTGCATGTGAAAGTACACACCCCAGAATCCACATCCCTAAAAGTGAGGGATGGCTCTTTGACACATACATGGACTAATATGGAGTCAGAGTACCCAGAACTTCCAAATGCTGGCTATAGAAAGGTTTGAATACTAATTACTATTGTTCAGAGCAGATTTTGATGAACACTTGGGATCTCCAAGAAGTCCAAGAAATTGAAGCCAAGAACCGTCAGGAAACCTGTTAGTTCTGGTAAACAGGTAAAACATAGAATTTCTGCTAGGTTTTTGACTTCTGTTTTCTGTGCTGTTCTAATCCTCATTTTCTTTGTCTCTGTAAAAATCCTGGACATGGGTGTTTAATTTCAACTCTCATTTATGCTCCAGGTTATGTTGATGAAGATATAACTTTTTTCAAAAAGAAATTTATGATCTACATTACAGTGTTTCTCAACCTGGGCAACTTTAAGATGGATGGACTTCAACTCCCAGAATTCCCCAGCCAGCTTTGCTGGCTGGGGAATTCTGGGAGTTGAAGTCCATCCATCTTAAAGTTGCCCAGGTTGAGAAACACTGAACAATATTTGTGACAGACACCACCACCACCTGCTGGTCTGTCCAGAATACTGCATTATCTTCTGGAATATTATTTCTTAATGAATTTGTAAGGCGCTGCATTACCATAAACTGGGGTTTTCTGAATCTATTTTCCTCCCATACTGAATGTTACCATTTTAATACTTGCAAGAAAAAAACCCCAATTTTTCATTTTACTTTATAAGAGCTTGATTTTCTTCGTTTCCTGTGAGATCGATTGAGGTAAAGGGGAATCTTCTAATCATCACATCTCTATGATATATAACCAGGTAGAAATTTATTTATTTATTTATTACTTTAATTTATACCCCGCCCTTCTCCCGAGGGACTCAGGGCGGCTTACAGGTAAATAAAAACAGAGCTATACAATAAATATTTAAAAGCCAAATTAAAATATATATTAATTAACCTGTATTAGAAAAATTATAAAATCCCTTTAAAATCCCTATAAAATCCCCCCCTAGGCCAATCCC
>NW_015387513.1:60456-64002 GCF_001527695.2 Protobothrops mucrosquamatus | reverse complement strand
CCAACTCATCTGGGTCCAGGGAAGGCTTCTTGAGGAGGGGCCTCACAACGGCCTCCTTTAAGGCCGCAGGGAAGACACCCTCCTGCAAAGAAGCGTTAATAATTCCCTGGAACCAGGCTCGTGTACCCCCCCGAGCTGCCAGTACCAGCCAGGAGGGACACGGATCTAATAAACATGTGGTTGCATTCAGCCTCCCCAATCTTTCGTATTGTTATCTTTTAAGCACCAGAAAGGCAACATAGGGTACAAGATCTTGCCCCACTGGACTTATAGTATAGATGCCAGGTGATAAGCTCTCTGAATAATAGTAGGTAGCAACAGGAAACACACAGCTGCTATCCCAATCAAAGCAGAGGGCTAGAGAATCAGAACCCAATTGAGTTTTGGGATAGAAGGCCTGGAACCTACCCTGTGGATCTCAGCATCACTACTGGAATAAAAGCATATTTCTGATTTTTTAAAGAAGATTTTATTAAAGCTGGTGGTATAGGTATAAAAAATAAACTTCCAAGTTTTAAATTACTCATGCTTTCTCCTCATAACTATGCCTTATGCTTAGACTTTCACACTAACTTCTCTTTCTTAAGTCTACCTCGTCCATGAAATCTGATACAATCCATTTGTCCTCAACCTTTATTATGGTGACATCATATACCAGTGATGGCGAACCTTTTAGAGACCGAGTGCCCAAACTGCAACCCAAAACCCACTTATTTATCACCTTGTGCCAGGTGGATGTGGTCCACTGGGTGGGCGTGGCTGTGGTGGTCATAGCAGATTGGGTGAGTGTGGCCAAGGTAGGCGTGGTCACCTCAATGTTGCTCGTGGGAAGGGACACCTGTGGGGGGTGGGCACGGTTGGGGGAGATCCAGGGGGTCTCTGGTAGGTGGGGCAGTAGGCTCGTCCTGCGGGGTGAGGCACGGCAGGGCGGGGCTGCCATTGCCATGGGGCAAGGCAAGGGGCGGATGCTGCCTGACACCATCGGCCCCCGCACACAGAGGCCAGTGAGCGCATGGGGGCCAACGGTGTCCATCAGCAGCCACAGCCTGCCGGCCCGTTGACCAGCACACTCTGGAGCTCCGCAGCCCACCATCAGCAGTTCAAAGAATCTGCCTCTGAGATGGATGTCCAGCCGACAACTGAGGAGGCGATGCAGTGGGTCATGCCCGGGAAAAGGAGAGCATGCAAGGCCAGGAGGGACGGGATGGGGGGAGGGAAATCAGCCGTGCCGGGATGCATCCAGCCACGTGGGACCTCGGCTAGTTAAAGAGGGACAGTTGCCATCTCCGGGGCATGGCGCGCAGCCATAGGTTCGCCACCACTGTCATATACTATCCACTCCTTCCACCTGTAAGTGGTCCTTACTGATATGGTCGATGGCTCCTGCACAAAATTTGCCATAGAACTTTTTGGCGCCAAGGCCTCTCAAGTCATGAATGGTGAACGGCCACAGATGCAGAACATTGTTGCGGGAGAAGGCATCACGCTTTTCTATCACCACCACCTTTGCTCCTAAAAAGGTGAGATCAATGGCTGTCCGAAGGCCACAGGGTCCAGCCCCAATAATGAGACACTAGGAGAGAAAGAAAGAATAGGCATTATTATGCACACGTGAACAGATTTTCTATGAACCAACAAAATAAGAAAGTATTGAAGTAGATAGTGAAGAATATTTGTATCCTAAAGTAAGCTTTCCAGACTTACTGCTGCAAAACAGTGTCATAGCTTCAGTTTGAACACTTACAATAACAACAAAGCTAGTAATTTTAAATGCTCCATTTACCTGTATCAAGAAACTGCAGGATTTCAGACCACAATTTGCACTACAACATAGTTTGGTTAACTTAGAAAAGTGAATGCTACCTGCATGCATATGCTGCTTTGCAAAAATAATGCAGTTCTACAACATGTAATCCATTTGGCCCAGAAACAGATGGGATTCCAAATAAGCAGTTGCTAGACTTCCACTTCAGACCTCAGAGCATTTGTGTGGAGAAGTATAGCTCAGTGGCAGAGGCCTAGAAACTGTTACAAGTTGCAGATGTTCAGGAAGATTATTGCCTGAATTGTACTTATATTTTCCTTTATAATAATCCTGCAGCTTCAAGTGAGACCCTCTATAAAATTTCAAGCAAGTTCCCAGGCACCACAATTAAAACCAAACCAGGCCAGGGATGGCTGAATTACAACAGCAGGAAACTGGTAGCTTGTGGGCTAAATGAAGTACCCACCGGTGTCCCACAACACCTCAAAATTCAGCAAGACTACCAAATTAGCTTGCTTCTCAAAGGAATCCCTTCCCCCTCCCCTTCTAACTAAGTTAAAACATTTTAGCTATGTTCTTTCCAGTGACAACATCTGGTTAGCCACCTGCAGCTGTCCAGAAGCTCCAATTACACCCTCCAACAGGTCAAACAGGGGCATACAGCTGTGCAACTTGATGGAGCAAAACATATAACTTCAGATGTCACATACTGTAGCTCTGGAATGATTCCCCTTATCCAGATCAGTCCCTGAAAATTTGCAGGGGGGAACAAATTATGGAGAATGGTTCCAAGTCCCGTCTTAGTTGCACTAGTTTTTATTTGCAGAGGTGTTTCGAGATAAGATAAGAAGATAAGATAACCTTTATTGTCATTTTTTTACTGTGGGCACAACGGCACACATCAAAAATGAAATTTAGTTGCCCGCTCTCAAAGTGAAACACATACATGACACACACCTAAACATACTATATACAACATATGTATAGACCCACACCCTTACATATACATAACAAATAAATATTAAATACTGTCCATCTTTAATCTTAAGTATTAACGGCAACCCACATCTGCAGCCAGAAGTACAGATAGTCCTTGACTTACAACCATTTAGTGACCGATTGAAGTTACAACGGCACTGAAAAAAAGTGACTTATAATTCCTTTTCACATTTACAACCGTTGCAGCAGCCCCACGTTCACATAATCAAAATTCAGACGCCAGGCAACAGACTCATCTTTATGACGGTTGCAGTATGCCAGGATCACCTTTTGTTTTTTTGTTTTTTATATATACTTTATTACTTTTTTCAAGATAGGGAAAAGCGAGGGTCATTATGAATGGTGGGGTCCAGGGTGGGGTTCAAGGGAGGATTTAGGGTGGGAATGGGTACAACAATGGGGTTGCCCCCAATAACATTTCACGCTTTAGCAAGCAAACTATCATCCGGATACAAGTATTCCACAGGGCTAATATAATGATCAGTAACTGTAGTCAACAAAAACAACAGAGATTATAAAGCATATCAATTAATCAAAAAAAATCAATCATCTTAATAAATTTCAATTTCATTATCTCATTTTCATTCATTTCATTTATTGGACTTATATGCCGCCCTTCTCCCCACAGGACTCAGGGCGGCTCACAGCATATTAAAACAGTATAAAACATTATCCCCAATAAAAACCAATTAAAAACAAATATTTGTCGCTGTGTCTTATTAAAATCATTAAAATTGTCCCTATTTAAAATTCACCTTAGGCCAGACCCGCTTGCTGAAAAA
>NW_015387513.1:46266-60191 GCF_001527695.2 Protobothrops mucrosquamatus | reverse complement strand
GGACACCCAAGTTGCGTGCCCTCTCTGAGGGGGCCAAAGTTTCGCCCCCTATAGACAGCGATGGAATCAGCTGACTATGCCGGGGCGCCGGCAACCACAGCCACTCGGTCTTGGAAGGGTTGAGTCTGAGTCTGTTCCTCCCCATCCAGACCCGTACGGCCTCCAGGCAGCGGGCCATCACGTCAAGGGCATCGTTGGGCATCGCTAACCATTGATAAAAGTTTTCCCATGTTTTATAATAAACTGAGTCTTCTTTCTCTTTAATCTCTAACGTTAATCTATCCATTTCTGCACATTCTAAAATTTTCCTAATTTTAATCTCATCGGGTGGTATATCTTCATTTTTCCAGTATTGGGCAAATGCTATTCTCGCAGCTGTCAATATATGTAATATTAAATATTCGTTCTCTTTCCCATAATTAGATCCTAGTATTGCTAGCAGAAACAATTCTGGCCTAAATTCTATATGTATTTTAGTTATCTTTTCCAGCCATATATGAATCTTACGCCAGGATCACCTTTTGTGACCTTCCGACAAGAAAAGTCAATAGGGAAGCCAGATTCAGTTAACAATTATGTTGCTAACTTAACAACTTCAGTGATTCACTGAACAAACTATGGCAAGAAAGGTCGCAAAATGGGGCAAAATTCATTTAACAGAAGTCTTGCTTAGCAACGGAAATTTAGGGTTCAACTGTGGTCCTAAGTCGTGGATTACTTATAACAACAATATATTCAATATATTATATATATATTCAATATATAATAACAATATATTAGAACCCTCTTTCTGCTGGATATGCAGACCACATTACAGATGTGAACCTCAAACTCTCCCTTTTGCTCTTTTATCCTCATTTGCCTCTTGGTATTACTAGAATGAAGCAAAATTGCTGGGAGATATTTATCCCAAAACAACAAAGGCATCTGACATATAAGCAAATGTCTGTGGAGATTGATTCTCAATCATCTAGGTCATGGTTGTCCCAAAGGTGCTTTTTTCAAGAGGCAACTGGACTTTCTTTGTTTTTCTTTCAAGACATTTCACTTCTCATCCAAGAGAACTGAAGAAGTTTTTTTGGATGAGGAAGCGAAAGTCTACGAAGAAAAACAAAAAAGTCCAGTTGCCTCTTGAAAAAAACACCTTTGGGACATATAAACAAACGCGGTGGGACCAACCGTTGCTCAATGTTACAAAGCAAATACTGCATTTGCTCAAAAAAAAGGATGGTCCCAAATTTAAGATGATCCCATAGAAGGGAGATTAGACAGAGAAATCAGAATGAATTAAAAACAAGCAGAAAACTCCTGTGTTTTGCCTAGTTTCTACATCTTGGGCATCAACTTGGGTTACTAGTTTTAATCTGAGACCAGACCTGGGGATTTTCCCATTCCCCCTCCCCAAATGTGTGCAAATATACATAGAGAACTCATGTTCTTTAAATAAACAAACAAGGACCACCTGGGACATAAAAGAAGAAGACAGATGTACAATTGCAATTAATGGTCTGTAAATCAAGACACCACATTTACAAAATAAACTGATCTCCATCTGCACAGACCATTCCTTCTTGCATACCCAAAATATTTTCAGAAACACATGACACAGACACAAACCCCCTTCCCTCCATCATTTAGCACAGGGGTCTCCAAAATTGGCAACTTTAAGACTTGTGGACTTCAACGCCCAGAATTCCCCAGCCAGCTGGCTGAGGAATTTGGGGAGATGAAGTCCATAAAAGACCCCTAATTTAGGCAAAACAGTTAAAAAAAGGGGAGCGGTAAGTCAAAGGGGTGTACTGCCCCAGGACCAGAAGAAGAACATAACTGAATGCAATGGAGGTTGGATTAGAAGACTTCTAAGGTCCCTTTCAACTTTGTTGATGTTGTTGTTGTTAATTGCGAACTCATGTCCGACCCATCGCGACCCCATGGACAATGTTCCTCCAGACCTTCCTGTCCTCTACCATCTTCTGGAGTCCATTTAAGCTCACACCTACTGCTTCAGTGACTCCATCCAGACACCTCATTCTCTGTCGTCCCCTTCTTCTATTGCCCTCAATCTTTCCCAGCATTGGGCCCTTCTCCAGTGAGTCCTTCCTTCTCATTAGGTGGCAAAAGTATTTGAGTTTCAACTTCAGGATCTGGCCTTCTAAAGAGCAGTCGGGGTTGATCTCTTCTAGGACTGAGCGGTTTGAACGCCTTGCAGTCCAAGGGACTCACAGGAGTCTTCTCCAGCACCATAGTTCAAAGATCTCAATTCTTTGGCGCTCAACCTTTCTTATGGTCCAGCTTTCACAGCCATACATTGCAACTGGGAAAACCATGGCCTTGACTATACGCACTTTTGTTGGCAGGGTGATGTCTTTGCCATAGCTTTCCTCCCCAGGAGCAAGCATCTTTTAATTTCTTAGCTGCAGTCCCCATCTGAGGTGATCTTGGAGCCCAGGAAAATAAAATCTGTCACTACCTCCATTTCTTCCCCATCTATTTGCCAGGAATTGAGAGGACCGGATGCCATGATTTTGGTTTTCTTAATGTTGAGTTTCAAGCCAACTTTTTGCACTCTCCTTCTTCACCCGCATCAAGAGGCTCTTTTGTTCCTCTTCACTTTCTGCCATTAGAGTGGTATCATCTGCATATCTTAGGTTGTTGATATTTCTCCCAGCAATCTTAATTCCAACTTTTGATTCATCTAGCCCTGCCTTTCTCATGATGTGCTCTGCATATAAGTTAAATAGGCAGGGCAACAGTATACAGCCTTGCCGGACTTTATGATTCTATTAAACTTTACGATTCTATTAAAAAATGCCACAGGAGAGAAACAATATAGGGAAAAAAATCTGGAAACCACAGGAAAATACCCCCTCCAGTTAATTTTCAGCCTAATCTTCAAAGGCACTGGGCTTCATAGCAGTCGTGTTTACCGTCCCTTTTATCTCCTGCCCGTTCCTTTGTTTTCAACAGCTACTTCTCTTCTTATCATTAGGATGTAAGAGAACTTCTTCATTTCTCTTTCTATTTTTTTTGGGAAGAAAACATCTGTCTTCCTCTCGGAGGATCATGATCCTTGATTCATTTCACTTAGGGAGACATATTTGGATATGCCTCATTAAGCTACCAGGCAGCCAGAACAGAAACCATAAGGCTAAAAGTTGGATACTGAAGAACGATGCACAGATGGTCCCCCAAAGCACACAGTGAACTGTACACAGCTTAGGAACCTGTCGTAACTGCGCATAAGGAATAGAAGCAGACACAGCTGCTGACCATTTCTCTACTCATCGCTGGTACAAGGCAGGCCACATGCTCAAGTGAATCATTGTTTAAATATGACTTTGTTTGACAGAACCCAGAAAAGTTACTAGATTTGCTGACAGAAGTGGGAGTCTAGATCAAGAAAGTCAGGCATTTAAGTTTAACTGACGCTTTCAGAGAATCACTTAACTTTATACTATTTTATATAAAACTGGTTACTTGTTTATTCAAGAGAGCCTTGTTAAGATCAAAATCCAAATAGAAAATTAAAAAAAAATAAAATAAACATTTTCTTATCTAATGTATTGCTAAGTGGCCTAATATCTTCTCCCCAATGTTTTTTTTTTTTCCTGGAAACGTAAACAGATTTTTCACTGTTTGACTGGAATGAAGTAAAACAGAAATTAGTAATGAGCTTAAAAAGAAAAAAGAAATTTGCAGGACATTAAATGGGGGGCTGACTTGTTCATTGCTCTAAACCAGTTCTTCTCCATCTTAGCAACTTAAAAGATGGTTGGACCTCAACACCCAGAATTCCCCAATTAGTATGCTAGCTGAGGAATTCTGGGAGTTGAAGACCAACCATTTTAAAGTTGCTTGAGCTGAGGAACGCTGCTCTAAGCAAACACTGGCTTTGGGGAGCCAACCATCATTTTAAGTGGCATAATAGATGCAATGGGAACAAACCATCTATTCATGTACATTACTCAAGCAAAACCATGAGTAACTGCCAATGAAGGCAGTCATGTATCAGCTGATTTCAGGCTGTTAATTGAACACAAACCCAGATGAACAAACAGCACAAGCAAGCATAAGCCATCGGGGTCTTTCCTTTTTAAGAAGGGATTCCAAAGCTTCAATTTAATCTGAACATTACAAAGAACGTAATTCAGCTCAACTTAGCAAAACATGGACCGATGCTTTGGGAAACTAAAGTTTGTTGCTTTAGTTCATCCACACATAATTAACTATATATAGCGTATGGAAACCATTCTCATATCTCAGGGGCTTTCACAAAGAAGAGGGAGTCAAGCTATTTTCCAAGGCGCCTGAAGACAGGACAAGAAGCAACGGATGGAAACTAATCAAGGAGAGAAGCAACCTAGAACTAAGGAGAAACTTCCTGACAGTTAGAACAATTAACCAGTGGAACAACCTGCCTCCAGAAGCTTTGAATGTTTCAACACTGGAAGTTTTTAAGAAGAGACTGGACAGCCATTTGTCTGAAATGGTATAGGGTTTCCTGCCCGAGCAGGGAGTTGGACTAGATGACCTCCAAGGTCCCTTCCAACTTTATTATTATTAATATATTATTGTAAGTAGGAGTCAAAGAAATGTAAGCCATTTTTCCATGCTCACCTTCGTGTTGGCGCACACTTTCCCCTTCCTAAAGTCTTTGTGGCAGCCCCTCTTATCCAACTTGGCCCAAAGAGCTTTTGCTTTCCAATAACTGAGCTTGGATTTGAGCTTGTGGTAGAAAGTACGATAATCCTTGGGCTTCAGCTCCAAATAATCACAGAGCTCTTGAAAGGCTTTTAAAGTCCCTTTGCAGGTGGAAGCCTGGACAAATCGGTCAAAGAGGACGTGGGCCTGGTTCATCTTTCCATTAATCCCCTCCTCCATGCTTCCAGTTCAGCCAGGGGACCCCCAAACAGCTGATATGTTCCAGTCTGCCTGTCTTCTGGTCCAGTATTTTGCTCATCAATAATTGCTTCTTTTACTCCATAAACATAATTAATCTAGAGAAAGGAAAAGAAAAAAGATTACTAGATAGGCACAGATGAATTCATATCTACATTCACATCTTCTTATTGGCATAAAAAACCCACTCAGCTTTTATCTGCTAAACAGAGGGAAGGGCACAGAAAGGTCCATTCTGAATAATAAGACCATATGTGCTGCCTTCTATCACATCCTTAATTTCATCAAGCAGAGATTTCATGTTTTTAGCAAAATACAGGTTAGGAATTCTGTTTTTAAGGAAGACTTTTAAAACAATGCTTCGTGAGCTCTATCGATGTCTGTATCATTCGTCCATCATTAGTAAATCCACAATGCATTACTGTATCTAGGAGTTTTCTCTGTGTAGAAGAGTTAAGCCTGTCTACCTCTTCCTTCAAAATGAAAGCAATCATGGAAAGCTGCACAACTATCAATGAAAAGTATACTTCCAAAACATATATAGTGTACTTCTTCCCCTGCTTCTTACTACACATTTTATTTTGGTCTATCAGTTGCAATCTCTGAGCAAATGAGGTTCTGTGAGGAAAATAAGCAGAGCTAAAACAACTACTTCTATGTAGACTCTACAGTAGTCATTCTGCTGCTCCCTGATACCCTTGCAGGAAGTCACAAAGTCAAGGAAATAAATAGATTTAACGTTTCTCCATTTTAATGTCTAATACAACAAATATTGAAAGATATAAGTCACATAAAACAAAAGTCTTTAGGACCCTCAGTTAATTTTAAGAATGTAAATGTACCAATAAAGGAGAATATTTGTAGCTCAAGGTTGAAATGAGGGGTCCTTGGAGCTCTCTGAACTCGGTTGTTTTCTTACAAATAGTTCATTATCCAAACTAGATAACATCATCAGTGCTAGTCATGGTGATGTTACCTAATTTGGGTAATGAAATGTCTGCAAGGAAGAACCAAGTTCAGAGAGCACCAAGGATCCCTCAGAATGTAAAGTGTCTTAAAACCAAAATGTCTGACAACTGCTGTTTTATGGCCCTCCAAGAAGAGCTGTTTTCACAACCTGAGGCAGGACAAAGAAGAAAAAGGAACAACGAAATGCTGTGAAATCAATGGGATTTGCATATAGCCAACTCTGATTATACATCACAAGAGGAAGGTGACAGGGATTACAGCAGGGGTCTTCAAACGTGGCCCTTTTATGACTTGTGGACTTCAACTCCCAGAATTCCTCAGCCAGGCATGCCTGGCTGAGGAATTCTGGGAGTTGAAGTCCACTAGTCATAAAAGGGCCAAGTTTGAAGACCCCTGGATTACAGAATACAGAATAACAGAGTTGGAAGGGACTTTGGAGGTCTTTTAGTCCAACCCCCTTGCTCAGGCAGGAAATCCTATACCATTTCAGACAAATAGTTGTCCAACACTTTTGGAGGCAAGCCATTCCAATGATTATTTATTCTGTCAGGAATTTTCTCCTTAGTTCTAGGTTGGTTCTCTCCTGGATTAGTTTCCATCCATTGCTTCTTGTCCTGCCTTCAGGTGCTTTGGAGAATAGGTTGACTCCCTCTTCTTGACGGCACCCCTTAGATTTTGGAACACTGCTATCATGTCACCCCTAGTCCTTCTTTTCATTAAACTAGACATCATAAATTATATCCAGCAGCATTCATATAATAAACCACCAGCAAAATCTTTTTAGGAATGTATAAGCAAAGAAGATGTTGCCATAAGTGTGGGTTATTTCAAATATGCTGCTTAATTTTGGTCAGTGCAATTATGATTTACAAATCAACTTCAAATTACGGTGTTATATGGGTTATGGCCGACACTTGGAGTCAGTATATCTTCAGACATAATGCTTAACTATAGTTTCAGAACTATTAGAATATGTGTCTACATATAGCCACTAACATCATGAGGCATTTGGTTTTTTTAATACCATATTTAAGGAATATATTAAAATAGCAGAGGATGCGTTGAGCCTCCCAGGCAGAGCAACCTCCACAAATGATGGGGTTGTTATTTGTTCTGGACCAAACTCCCCTTTGACTCGCAATATGTGCCAGTTGAAAAACCAAAGATTATATACATTACAGAGCCAGCAATCCAATTCTACCCACTTAATATGCTTTGAAAATGAGTTACCCACGCTGCATATCCCATCCACTTCCTGAAACAAATCCTAGACTAATTACATGACAGGTTAGCTATTGTCTATTGTCCAGACATAGAAGTGCAGCTGTGTTGAATAAACTCCCCAAGCACTACTTTTTCCATTGTCCCTTTCCCTCTTTAAAGGCATCAAGGTATTGAGGAACCTTATGAAGTAGAAGAATTGAGGCCAAAGAATTGAGGCCTTTGAACTATGGTGCTGGAGAAGACTCCTGCGAGTCCCCTGGACTGCAAGGCTCTCAAACCGGTCAGTCCTAGAGGAGATTAACCCTGACTTCTCTTTAGAAGGCCAGATCCTGAAGTTGAAACTCAAATACTTTGGCCACCTAATGAGAAGGAAGGACTCACTGGAAAAGGGCCCAATGCTGGGAAAGATTGAGGGCAAGAGAAGAAGGGGACGACAGAGAATGAGGTGGCTGGATGGAGTCACTGAAGCAGTAGGCGTGAGCTTAAATAGACTCCAGAAGATGGTAGAGGACAGGAAGGCCTGGAGGAACGTTGTCCATGGGGTCGTGATGGGTTGGACACGACTTCGCAACTAACAACAACAACATGAAGTAGAAGTAAGTCTTAGATGTTACATGCATACCATCATGCCTCCTGGCTTTTGTTAGCATGAAGTGCAAACTGCCTTTTGCAGCAAAAGTGGGAAATCTGTAACAAGAGGGATGCTTGAGCCTGGAATGTGGGAGGGGTCAAAAAAGTTAGGATGTCTGCAACAGCACAAAATGTAATCCCTTTGGTACATGTGTCATATACTCACATATAAAAAGAGTGAGGCTTCAACTGCTTGGGTATCATCATAACTTTCTGGATGACTCTAACTTGAGGACTATAGAGCCATCTCTGACAAGCGCTGAAAATCTGTGGTTTTCTAGCATTCTGAGTCAAGAAACATGTGAGAACTATAATATAGGTCTTAAAATTGTCTCAGACAAACTTTAGGACGCTCTAACTATTCCCCCAATCTCTAGAAGATAAAAACAAAAATCTTTTAAGCTATCCATCTGCATAATGACTCCACCCACTATGGGTCTCAGACTTCTCTGAAATATGTGGCCTGCAGCTACCAAATAGTTGTCCATCCTTGCTTTAAGTTTTAACATTTCAGTATTTGTAAGTCAAATCACTACAACTGATAGGGTTGACTCTGGCTTAAAAATCCTGGTTCAGCATTGACACAAAGGCAGCACTATGTCCCTTTATCAGAGGGACACATTTTTTTTTTCATGCAAAGTATACTTTGTATACCTAATGTACACAAAAACAAATGCTTAAAGTCGTGCAAAACATTCAAAAGAGCTCTTTCAAAAGCCACCTCTTTTTGAAGCCTTTAAGCGCCTGCATCCTTTTAAAGTTTCATATGCTGGTTTAGCAGATGTCTCCACATCTGTGTCCAGGTGCAAATAACCTTTCCACTGGGACTCCCAGGCAAGTGAAGTAGTTATGCATGTATACGCAATCAGAGACAATTTTTGATACAAACTGTGTAACGATGCAGCTGTGCTAATGGTGCAAATAAAACTGCTCAACTGCATTGCCATGCTCTGCAAAGCTTGTTTTTCAAATGCTCTGTATAGCACAAATAGTCATCACTATAAAGCCACTAACAAGTGAGCAAAAAATAACAGCAGCTATCTGTTTCCTCTCTTCTGACAATTGCTGGTAATCTAAGGTAAAAACCCATTTTTAAAAAAATATATAAACAGAGGCAAATAATAATAATAATAATAATAATTATCATTTAAATATGTTTCCCTGTTTCAAAAGATTCTGGGCAGTAACAATAACAATAATAATAATGAAGAACTCTGGGCAAGTATTCTAAATCTTCTGATCCCGACTAAAGAATGTGTCTTCTCAGAAACCCTGTCTGCATGTATTTCCAAACCTCTTTAGTGTGCCAAGTTACATTTATGCTCATCTACTACAGATAAAACACTTCATATATTAATAGGGACCATACACCAAAGAACACTCAGCAATTAAGTACTAAGAGAAATCTACAGACCAAATTCAAAGCTAAATTTAGCACATCGTATCCTCTGCTGCATCTTGCTTTAAGAGGAGAAAAAGACACTTTACCTAACCTGGATGCCATAATAAGGTGTATGTAAAGAATTTCAAAGGAGGTTAAAACAGAAAGCTCTGGAATTCTCTCATCTCCAAGAACCAAAATGTACCATATGCCAAGTCCTCAATAGAATCTCCCTCCGCGTATTCTCAGCCCATTCTTTACGTGTGATCCACTGACTAACTGAGGCTAACCCTTCAGACATCTGTGGAAATGAACTCTGATCTACTCTAGAAAAAAAAAGTCTGCCAAAAGAAATTTGATCATCTTTACAGACAAGACTGGCTCTCTCGGCTAAAAACGAGAGATGAGCACCACTCCCTAAAGTCAGACACGACTGGACAGGGGAAATCTTTATCTTTTTTTGCTGGTGTAATACTCAAAGCTTTGCGTGATGCAAAGATGGGGCAGTCAAGAATTCCAGAAAAGATTGGAAATTCTGTTAGTGGGAAAACTAACTTAATATACAACCTGTCTTCCATAATTTCCGTCCTCCTCCCAAGGGGAGGCACCCCCTCCCCGCCCCCTTGAATCCCAAGGGCAGGAAGCAAGATGGGAGGGAGACAAGTCTGCCAAATTTCCAAGGTACTGCTTATGCATGTCTGGGCTGGATGTTGCTATGAGCCTGCAACATCTTGTATACTTTGTCCTAACACTGACTCAGAGCCTCTACATATTCCTTGGTCCATGCATTGGAGAGGAGGAAGAAAGGAAAGAAAGGGAACAGATGGATTTTTAATTCATGAGGAAAGACGCAGGAAGATCCCTTTTCCTCTGTACAACTGCTAGTAAGTACTTGTCCTTGACTCGTGGCTCCATGTGCCTCTCGGGTTCCAGAACAAAAAGGACATGAGGAGAGAGAGCAAAAAGTCCCTAAAAGATTACTGCCAACCAGGTGTTGTTGTTTTTCCCAGGAAAAACAGCTGTGTTTTGCAGCTTTACTTAACAAACTTAAGGGAAATGCAGAATACTGATTTTTCTCCGCATGAATCTACTCAACACTCCACAGGCAGCAGATTGAGAACTGGTGCTTCATAATACAGACAACCAGGCTAAAAAGTGAAAGGATCAATATAGTCTTACAAGCCTGCTTGACAGTTTCCGACTTAAAGCTTGGGTCAGAGGCCCATAACAATTTAGTGAGATCATTCCTAATAGAGTAGCAGAGATCAAAGAAAGGCCACTTTCCATCCAACCTTCAACAAGATAAAAACATCACCGCCACTCATGTGCATCTTTCCTTTTGTTTCAGATAGCTGTTGAAACACCTTTTTAATCCTTTGGTGTGTGCTGACATCAGAAGATTTCCAGTTGTAAAGGGCAAGGCCACCAGAGAGACCAAGAAAAGCAGTCTAATTCTTTCCACTCCTCTATGATAGCTTTGTGAATTATAAGTATGGCAGATGTGCTGCCTATAATCACTAGAGGGGGAAAGAAAAGAGGAACGTACTGTAAACTATCCATAATTATCAGGCAGAATTTTGCAGTCTGGCAGAAGAAACGTATTTGTTTTAACCTTTATATAAACAAACAGAAAGCCAATTCAAGAGGCTCAAAGTGATGAGGACATCCATGCCTTGAAAGCTGAGTTATATAAACCATGAGTTAGGCCTGCCCAGATGTTAAGTTGCTGAGGAGGATGTACAGAAAGAGTTGAGTTGAGCTCTACAACAAACACAAGAGGGAATAATGGCAAAAAGAAAATTATATGGAGACCTCGATGCTCTCTGAGGTTGGTTGTTTTCTTGCAGACATTTCATCACCCAACTAGGCAACACATTCAGTGCTAGCAAGGATTGGGGTTTGCTCCCTGTTTATATACAGTAGTTTGCCCTGTCAGTGTTGGAGTGTTGCTTTCTTCCTGGTAGTTCCTTGATTACGCTGTCTTTTACTGTTTGTTTGTCTGATTTGGTCGTTTCTTGATTGGGCATTGTCTACAGCTTGATTGTTGGTCTGGGATTAATCTTGGTGTTAATCCTAGTTTTTCTGTTGATGGTGTTGATACTGAATCCATACCAGATCCATACTTGTGGTTGTATGCATGGGAATACTATACTTTCTAAATACTGCATTACAGTCCCTGCTTTGAATCCTGAGCGTGCTGATCCCATGGGTGTTCCTCTGATTTATTGATATATTTGTCCATTATAAAAGGAAGCAAAAAGACCAGAACTCCTTCTCACCAGCAATCAACATGCAGATACAGTACAATAGTAAACAAGAGCCTGATCAAGGAAATACCAACAACACTGACAAGGCAAGCCACTGTATATAAAAAGAGAGCAAACCCCACTCTCTTCTAACACTGAAGATGTTACCTTGCTGGGTAATGAAATGTCTGCAAGAAAACAATCAAATTTACAGTCAGTCCACCCAGGGCTTCACAATTCAACCCTGAGCTACAAATATTCTATTGGTAAAAATTACATGCAAGCTAACCCAACTGTTCAGGTAAAACTAATTAAAATGGCCACAATTTATCAAATATTATCACCTTGAATCCTACTAACAATACTGTAGAACAGTGTTTCTTAACTTTAACAACTTTAATGCTGACTTTTCCTTTCCTATATAGATTTGATTTCTGGGTGAAGTTTCTGGCAAGCTCAGTGTAGAACAGGGGCCCAACCATGACTACTTTAAGACTTGTGGATTTGAACTCCCAGAATTCCCCAGCCAGTATGTAGAACTAAATCTAATTTATGATTGCTTATTTTTCAATGATCTAGAACGGAAAGAGATAGGAACACATATCACAAGTGTTATACAACTCTGGAGATGGCTGGTGACTTCTCCCTTCGCCTTTAACTCTGACTCTTACTTTCAACTTGTAAAGTTTAACCTTGTTTTTGATTATGTTTTAACTTTGCTTTAAATCATTTTTGTATTATTTTATGATGTTGTCTATAAACCTTCCAACATCACTTCAGGTGAAATGGGTGGTGTAGAAATTTGATAAATAAATATAAAAATACAATACACTTCTATATCCTTTTTGATATTTGAAAAGAGAAGCCAACAGATGAATTAGACAAAAGGTTGCATTTTACTATGTTTGCAACATTTTAATTAAATTTATACCACAAGAGTGATTACTATTTATTTCAAATAAAATAGAAATGTGATTTTTAAAGAAACAAAAATACACACACCCCACTAGAGTGGTTAGAAGATTTTGCTCAAATCACCCCCAGAACGTGATTTTGGATCTATCAAATCATACAATTTAATTTAATTTAATCTGTCATTTTTTCATGGAGGATTGCTCTCAAGATAAAATGAGACTTAACCATTTATTGAGTCATAGCTGTCTTAAAAGGAAAATGAAAAAAATATAACCAACAAATAAATAATCTAACAGCATTAAAACCAAATTAAAGCAACCAGCAATTAAGTTGCTTCAGGAATGAATCTCAAGACATTAGTATCACAACTGAAAAAGCCCTGCATATCAAATTAATGAATAACAAATGCTTCCTCTACTTGGCAGGACTACACAACACCCACACATTCAGTGTTCATCCTTAGAACACTTCACAATGTTGCTTCAACAAGACAAAGGGCTGGCATAAATTCAGTGTTCTCTGTGAAACATACTTCATTATTCAATGCCAACCTTCTCTAATCTGGTGCCCTCTGGAAGTGTTGGCTTTCAAGTCTTCAAATTCTCAGCTGTTGGAAATTATGGGAAATCAGTTGTTAGATCCAGGAGGCAGAGGGTTTTTCCTCTATCAAAACTCTAAATTTGAACTGCTTAACCAATGTTGCTAAAAAAAAAAAGAACACTTCAGAAATGGGTTGAAAAGTTGTCTCATTCTTCAACCATTTACTGGCAAGTGTTCACTAAGCTCAGGAAGAAAAAAACATATAGTAAGGGCACAGCTTGTTTCTCTTCCTCTTGCCCCAATTTTCAGAAGAGTAGGTAAAGAACTTTGGACATATAGTTTGGTAAGAATTTCTAAGCAACAAACTATTGTTTATAGGTGGCTTATTTGGGCACTATAAACCAACGAGTATGGATGATTTGGAAAAAGGGGAGAAAGCATACTGAGCAATGATATGAATCAGAATCCTGAATGTTTATACTGCAATTGAGCAAGCCAGAATTCAGTTTATTCTTATATGAAAGCACAGCTATTATTTCTTTCAATGTACCCACAATGGCATATGGCAGCTTTCCAATCATGGATGGAAAAATGTAGACAGTTCCTATAATGAATATCCAGTAAAAACAGGCTGAATATGTAGGTGTGGTCACCTAGCCATCTTTCCATTTATGTAGGAAGAACATCAAAAGCTGAACTATGTGTTGAGTTTCCTTCCAATTTTTATACAACAGAAGAGAACAGGTGATCTTTGCCAACTCTGTTGTGGACTTTGTGCCTGGAGGCTCATTTTGACCTGCATGAATGAGTCACATTCTGAGTAATCATAACCACACTATGTGCACAAGCACTATGGGGAAAAAAGCTACCAAGGGTTAGGGCATCTCTTGCTGCTAGATGTTGCCTTATAAGAGCACATGGAAATCAGTTAGGGAGCTAAAAATAAATGCAGGAAAAATATTTTCTTCTAAGCGCACCAAGAAATAAGACTTGGGCTGCCTTTAAATCTTCACTGCTGAAATGGGTCTGGATCAGTAAACTAAGAAATCCCCAGTTCAAAATTTACATCTTTTCAGTACTAAATTCTAGTCCCTCCTGGAGAATGAGACTGCCAATTTTGA
>NW_015387513.1:31860-45334 GCF_001527695.2 Protobothrops mucrosquamatus | reverse complement strand
AGACTGCCAATTTTGACCATGAGTATAGGAAGCATTACTGACTTGAATGTTACTTACAAGTGATCTCAGCGAAAGGTGGGAGGAGGATCATATGATAGATGTTTTGTTGTGGTTAAGGCATTCAGTTGCTCCTGATGGAGCTCTGGTCAGTAGCTCTTCAGGATGACCCAAGATCCACAACCAGGAGAAGGTTCCTATCCAGCCCGCAAGTTTCCTTCACAAAACAATGTCAGCATCCTAAGGAGATGCCTCTGGATAATTTCCTTACTAACATGCTTATTTCTATTTGCAGAATTTCATTGTTTTCATTATGGCAAGCATTGAGGTGATGGAGCCACAGGCCATTACTCAGCTGAACTCCTAATCCTCACAGTGCTGTCTAATATCAATGTCTTTTTACCCATGCAGTATGGCTGTAATATTATTTATCCTTCTTATTTACCCTTCTTACTCCCCTCTGTTATTGGTATTATTATTAGGATTATCATTATTCTGTTGCTTTGTATTTACACTGAGAGCTTTTGCATCAGAGACAAACTCCTTGTGTGCCTAATCAACCTAGCCAATAAAGTAATAATCATAATAATAGTAAAGTTGGAAGGGACCTTGGAGGTCATCTAGTCCAACCCCCTGCTCAGGCAGGAAACCCTATACCATTTTGGACAAATGGCTGTCCAGTCTCTTCTTAAAAACTTCCAGTGTTGGAGCATTCACCGCTTCTGGAGGCAATATTCTGTTTTATCCTAATTAACTCAATTCCCTTTATGATGGCTAAAGATTACAGGAGACAAAGTGCAAACAGCCAAAGGCACCTATATTAAGGGAAGCCATTTCAGCCTTTTCATTTCGCACACTATCCACTCCTGTCTCACATTCTATTAAGCCAAGATTCTTTCTTGGTATCTGGCCTTTAAATATGCATTTTGCCATGATATTTTTGCACAGAAAAGAGATGCAAATGCATTTCGACAAGAAAATGTTGATTGCACACAATCTTCCTAAAGGAAATCAACCCTGACTCTTCTTTGGAAGGCCAAATACTGAAGCTGAAGCTCAAATGCTTTGGCCATAAAACGAGGACTCCTTGGAAAAGACCCGGATGTTAGGAAAGATTGAAGGCAAAAGGCAAAGGGCAGCAGAGGATGAGATGGTTAGATAGTGTCACTGACAAAATGAACATGAATTTGGGCAAACTTTGGGAGACAGTAGAAAATGGGGGGGGGAGGGAGGGGCTGGCATGGTATGGTCCATGGGGTTGTGAAGAGTCAGACACGATTAAGTGACTAAACAACACCACCACTCATAATTTTCCTGATTAGCGATTTGAATACTGGAAACCATCCCCTTTCCCCATGCAACTGGCCTCTACATTGGCCCTCTATAAAAGAGCTCTAAAACTGGCTGTTTCCCCAGACTTTGGGTTGTGGATTCTGTGTGTTTGCCTGTTTTTTAAATGGTTGTTTTTTTATATATAGCATTTGACAGTGTTTTTCTTTTAAACTGCGAGGCACAATTGCTTTTACTATATATTGCCCAGAGTCATTGCAGAATTGAGTGGCCTAATTAATTAAAGAGTATTTTCCCCCTGAGTGGGTTTTTAATTTATTTCCATTTAAATCAATTCCACCCTGAATTTACAGTCTTCTCTACTGTTCCACCGTGCTTTTATCCTTGCTTTGGAAAAGTGATTATTTTCTATTCTGGCTCTTAATCAGTATGCCATGTCTGAGCTTAACAAAAAACAGCAGTAAAGCTAGGTTCAAGCTGAGCTTGGCTCCTAGTGAATATATGTCACAACTATGCAGTTTTCTTGGCAACAGTTGTAATTTTTTTTTTCCTGGGATATGTTTCAACTTCCTAGTCTAGTCTCTAGCCAGGTATTCCCCAGAATATTCTAAATACTAAATAGGCCCGGCCCTGCTTATCTTTCAAGACCAGACATGGTCTGCCAGGTGATGCCCTCTACTGAGATAAAAGGCAACCAATTCTTTAATTTACCCAATCCCATCCAGGAGAGGGCAGTCACACCTATGTACAGGTAAAAGTAGTATGGTAAGTATTAATTTCGCAAACAGAGATCACAGAGACAACCAAGTTCCAGTTAATTTATATTATTATTATTATTATTATTATTATTATTATTCCCATTTATACCCCGTCCTTCTCCCGAGGGACTCAGGGCGGCTTACAGGTAAATAAAAACAGTACAATACAATAAATATCTAAAAGCCAAATTAAAATATATATTAAATGACCTGTATTAGATTTAATATTATAAAATCCCTTTAAAATCCCTATAAAATCCCCCCCTAGGCCAATCCCGCTTGATGGAAAAGCCATGTCTTGAGGGCACGGCGGAAGGAGGGGAGATCCGGAATAATCCGGATCTCTGGGGGGAGTTCGTTCCACAGGGTGGGGGCTCCCAGAGAGAAGGCCCTCCCCCTGGGGGTCGCCAGCCGACACTGTTTGGCCGACGGCACCCTGAGGAGGCCCGCTCTGTGGGAGCGTACCGGTCGATGGGAGGCAATCTGCGGCAGAAGACGGTCTCGAAGATACCCAGGTCCGATGCCATGGAGCGCTTTAAACGTGGTAACCAACACCTTGAAGCGCACCCGGAAGGCCACCGGCAGCCAGTGCAGCTCACGCAAAAGCGGTGTTATATGGGAGCGACGAGTCCCTCCCAACACCGCCCGCGCGGCCGCATTCTGGACTAGCTGGAGCCTCCGGATGCTCCTCAAGGGGAGCCCCATGTAGAGAGCATTGCAGTAGTCCAGGCAGGAGGTGACGAGAGCATGAGTGACTGTGCGCAAGGCGTCCCGGTCCAGAAAAGGTCGCAACTGGTGTATCAGGCGAACCTGATAGAACGCCCCCCTGGTCACGGCCGACAAGTGATCTTCCAATGTCAGCCGTGAGTCCAGGAGGACTCCCAAGTTGCGTGCCCTCTCTGAGGGGGCCAGGGTTTCGCCCCCTATAGTCAGCGATGGGATGTATTACTCAATTCATACCCCATTTTTCTTTTTTATTCCAGTGCAACTTACAAACAATAAAAAAATACAACATACAAAACAGAAGTAAAATAACACAATTAAAATCAATGAATAAAACAACAGACAACTAAAAGCTTTGAGAAAGAGATGTGTTTTCACTACCTTCCTAACTAATGAGAGAGGGAAAGCCAAAGAAAGCCCTTTAGGAAACCTGCTCAATAGCTTGAGAGCCATAAAGAAGACCCTTTCTTGTGTTGTGTATCCCATAGATGAGCTTCTGGTACTGGGGAGGTTCTTCTGCTGGTCTCAGTAACCAGACAGCTCATAAGATGAGAAGTGGTCTGGAAGATCATCAGTCCCTAAGCCAGTGATGGCGAACCTTTTAGAGACCGAGTGTCCAAAAACTGGCCCCACCCCCACTCCACCCCCTGCCCTGCCCCCGCTCTGCCCCGCCCTGCCCGCCCGCAGGGCCACTCACTGCCTCCAGGGCCCGCCACAGATCGCCCACGCAGCCCAGCAGCACCATGGCGGCCACGCCCTCTGCCTGCGCCCCGCAGCATCAACTGTGTGTGATGGGGCGTGAGGGCAAAGTCTTGTCCACGCTGCCTGGCTGCCGTGTCCTTGGCTGCGCTGCTCCACGTGGGCCACGCTCGGAGGCGACTCTCCTCCAGGGGAGCTGCTGGTGAGGGGGTCGCTGGGGGAGGCAAGGCTGGGGCAATGGCATGTGTGCCCACAGAGAGCTGGGAGCTGAAGTCCACCCATCTTCAAGCTGCCAAGGTTGAGAAGCACTGCTTTAATACTTGGCAAATCAATGTTTTTATCCAGAATTGAATTCTGGATATTTTATGAGCAACTGACCTGACATTAAAAAGCAAGAACTTTCATCTGAATGGTTCACTGTCTCTATCCCCTATGTTTCCTTGGTTAAACTCAACCTGAAGGGATAGGGGGCCAACCTGCAACAGCTACTTTACAATCTCTAATTATCTCTCTCTTTGCCAGTTCTTATTCTACCAGATAAATGCACTAACATACCAGGAATCAAAATACTTGCATTTTATTGTGCTAAGAGCCTGACTCCATTAAAAGATCCCGAGCCCCCATCATAGTGAGGGATAACATTACCATTTTAGGCAACTTTAAAAGCATTTAAGGCATCTCTGTATTCTTTATAACAACTTCCACTGGAATTAGTACAAGAGAAATGAGACTGAGAAATATTGACTTGATTTGAACATTACAATAAGGCATGGCTTATTAACTATGGTTTACTGAATATATCACAACTTGCCAAGATGACAGCAATTGTAAACTGTGGCTTACATGATTAGATTTACATACAATATTAACCCAAAAGAAAACATATCGCACGAAGACTAAGATTCACCTGGGAACTATCGGCTTCCCTGAGGCCACCTGTTTAAATTAGAAAGGTGAAACCTCATGAAAATAAGATGTAATTAACTAATTTTCTCCAGCTGCATATTCAGCACACAATTCAAGTATGTTATGATGATTAGGTTAATTGGCATCTCCTCATTCCTTAAAGACCTACAGGTTAAACCCATAAAGCAACTTGAATTACATGATCCTCAGAATGCATCCCGAAGACAGAGTGATAGCGTTGCTTTACTTTGTTTACTCCAATGTTGGATTATTAAATCCACACCAAATCAATTATCTAAACTTCCATTAGTCTCTGTTCCCATAATTTATTTATTTTTTGAAGAAAAAAGCAATGCCATCATGGGAAACCAGAAGATCAAGCAAAGCAATTAGGAACAAATTTGCTAGGCTTTTTACATTCAACACTCCACACTCTCAAGTCAACCACACTTTACCACGTCTCCTCAGGGGTGGAAGAGATCAAGAATTCCGGAAAACAAATCTTGTTTTGTTAGGTTGGTGCTGTATCAATCCTCCCCTGTCTGCAAAGGCAGATTATCAGGCTTTGTTAGCCGGGTTAACAAAACAAATTATTTTCCCATGAAGCACTCTTGTAGGACTGGCAAGGGCCATGCAGTTTCTCTTTGGAAATTGCTTGCTGCAATTCCTTGTGCAAACAGCACTCTATAGAAGCCCTGACCTAGATTTGGCAAAAGTAACAGCTGATTACGACCAGAGTTTCTGCTTCAGAAGACGGCTAACTAGTGTCCGTGCACTGTTCAAGCACTTAAAAATAGCAACTGGGCAACATGTTCTCTTCCCAGCTTGGACACCTGACTCTTACTTGAGGCTGGAAGTAACGTTCATTCACAGGGACTTGCCTCAAGACACCAGATCTGTCTAAGCTGGGAAAGGAACTAAAACTTTAGAACCAGGAGCTAATATAATCCTACTAAGAAATCAGTTTTATCAATAGATGGTAACAAGATTAGCAGTGTGGCACATCCAGCCTGCAGGCATCTCCAAGGATACATCATCTGTCCTTGGAACCACCAAGCAGATCCACGCTAGAATTCCTCCCCATTCCAGGGTGTGTAGAAGGCTTGTTGGAAGTGGAATGGTGTAAAGCAGACATGTCAAACACAAGGCCCTGGGGCCGGATGCGGCCCGCGAAGTGGTTTCATGTGGCCCGCGAAGCCATTCTGGAAACAGTGAGGGAACGGCCCCTGCAGCCTTGGCCCTGGCCAGACCGGCCGAGAGCCAATGTACAATTTTGTGGTGGTCATCTATGCTGATACACATTCAGTCTTAGCTCCGTAAGCCCCCCCCCCCAGCATGGCCTGAGAGGAACAGTGAGGCTCCTCCAGTGGACCATGCCTTGGCACTTGCCCCGGTCCCACCCCCTTCTGCCAGAGACCCTCAGATCTATCCCTCTCCTGCCCAGGCCCCCACAGGCACCCTTGACGCGAACGATGTAGAGCTGGCCACGCCCACCCAGTGGGCCACACCCACTCCATCCACGCCCACCCAGTAGGCCACACCCACCATGGCCACACCCATCCGGCCCCCTGAGGGCAACCGCAATGCTGATGCGGCCCTCAATGAAATTGAGTTTGACACCCCTGGTGTAAAGTCCCTTCACAACCCTTGCATAAGTACAAAATTTTACTTTTAAGGAAAATAAAGTAATGTTATCTCCATTTTGTCTATAATTTAGTAGCTTGTACTATAATAGATAGATAGATAGATAGATAATTTAATTTGTATACCGCCCTTCTCCCGCCCTTCTCGATTCAGGTTATCTAAGGCTGACTTGTTTTTAAGAAAGAGTGAGTACCGACTTGTTTTTAAAATGTAAGCTAGATTCCACTACAGACTGTTTCGTTTTTTTATTCACCCTGCTTGGCTAGGCATCCATGGATGTAAGTACAGGCTACACGTAATAGGTACTTAAACTGAACTCTAAAAAGAACAGCAGTGCACAGATTCAGAGCTGTAACATTCCACATTATAATATCTGTGTATCGAGGAAAGAGAATCAACTGCAAAACCTACAACAAAATATTGGTATTTTAAAGTCATCTTCCTGAAGTTCACATATTGCAAAGCAGAGGTGATGTGCAGATAAAGTGGTTCTTATAAATCTCAGAAAAAGTTGAAAGGGAAAAGACTGACATCTGGCTTTTTTTTAGAACCCTCCACAAAGAGAATAAAACAAATGTTGACAACACAGTTAACCCAGCTCAGGCAGAGGAAGGTCTATAGATGTATAGAATTGGAAGTAACCATTTAGACCAGGGGTAGGCAACCTTGGCTCTTTTATGACTTGTGGACTTCAACTCCCAGAATTCCTGAGCCAGCATGGCTCAGCTTGGAAACTCTCCCTTTCTCCTCAGCATGGCTGGCTCAGGAATTCTGGGAGTTGAAGTCCACGCGTCATAAAAGAGCCAAGGTTGCCTACCCCTGATTTAGACTATCCAAACTGGGGCAACATCCACATTAAAGCATACAACAGACAATGATAGAACATGTTTTGTAGACAAACTTCAATTTCAATCCTAAATTGAAATTGCAAAAATCTTAGGCCACAGGCCTTACAAAGATAACAGACCATATTCTTCAAAAGACAAGCTCAAGCAATATATAGTGCAGGCTTCATATTTTTGTGAATGAGAAATACTCCATTTGAGTACTCTTACAGATAGTCCTCAACTTACAACAGCGTGTTTAAACCTTTTAAAGTTACAACGGTACTGAAAATAGTGACTTATGGCCATTTTTCACACATGCAACTGTTGCAGCAGCATCCATGTGATCAAAATTCAGAGGCTTGGCAACTGACTCATAATTATGACGGTTGCAGTGTCCCGGAATCATGTGACACCTTTTGCGACCTTCTGACAAGCAAAGTCAATGGGGAAGCCAGATTCACTTAACAACCTTGTTACTAACTTGACAACTGCAGGGATTCACTGAACAACTGTGGCAAGAAAGGGTCGTAAAATGGGACAAAATTCATTTGATTTTTCACTTAGCAACAGAAATTTTGGGCTCAAATGTGTTCGTAAATTGAGGACTACCTGTATTTAGTTACTTGGCTGCCTTGGGGAAAATAGATACTGAGATCTGTATCAATGAAGCTGCAAATAATGGTACATGGTGTACATTAATATAATAGTATATAATGTACATGTGATCTAGAAGGGATACCTCATGGCTTGAAGGTCTTCTTTGTTTTGTGGCAAATCTTTCAGATCTCTGCTCACTGAGATCCACTACTTGCATGGGCAAAAGCATTCCCCTCTTCCTAAATACACACAGGCACTGACACAGGTCATTGCTTTCTGCCACATCAAACTGTTGTCTAGTCATCCCAGAGGTGTCCACACCAATATCAGTTCTTCTCACAAAATTTGCTGATTCTTAACTCTGACCTGTTGGAAACTGCACTGAGATTATTCTTTTTAGCAAAAAGCACACATTCTCTTACTTTCTAAGAAGTCCAATCAGGACATGGCTGTGGATGGTTTTAAGGTAAACACCCCATTTAGTAGTGCCCATTTATCATTTTCAGCTGATGAGTGTATTATTATTTTTTATTGTACACACTGTAATAAAAATCCTACGAGGTATGTATTCTTTGGTCAACTATATCCACAAGTAACCTAAGCAGTTCAGTGAGCCTAGAGCAGAAGTGTGACTGTGCACTATTATATAGTATTCAAGCAAGCTTACAAATGATTAAGCTGAAAGGATGGTTATAAACCCTAACAGCTAAAAGAACTTTTGAGGACTGACAGATATTGAAAGTTCACAGAGCAGTTCCTGGTGAAAAAATTAAGAGCAACCAATCACATGGCAATTAAAAAAACAACAACTTCAGAGCTTTAACGTAATTCAAAAAGCTTAAATCAGGAATTGTAGGATGGCATAACTTCCTAAATGCTGATTATATATCAAAGGGCAAAAAAATGTGCATTGCTAAGTACAATGTAATATAGAGATAATCTACAATATTTCTGAAGTACCGGTAGTCCAAAAGATCCAAGCAGTTAAAAAGATAAAGAAAAAGAGGCAATTGATTTGTTTATTACGGTGCATGGGTATTGTGTCTTATTTCTTGAGGGGGTGCTTCTCATTTTCTGAACAGTCCTCTAAAATTGGTTCTACTGGGAAACAGTAAGTGGTTCAAAGTCACCCGTTGATCTCAGATAAATGGCTGCTAATAGTTGTTGTTAGAGGATATAGTTTTGTATTGCTCATGTGATTGATTGTATGTTTATTGGTCAATGATTGAAATAAAGCTTTGTCTCTCTGTTGATGTTCTCAATGGTCAAATGAAGGTTTCGATCATGTTGTCCTTGTCTGAGTTCAGCTTCTTAACATTTACATCCCCAGATTAAAAGTATACTATTTTCAAGTCTTTCTCCAGGATTTGAAAGTCTGGTTATCCCCTTTCACTTGAGACTATAATACAGGGGTGTCAAACTGCCGGCCCATGGACCATATGTGTCATGCTGAAACCGCAATGCCGGCAATGGAAAAAAAAGTTGCGATATCTCGCGACACATCACATGACATTGCGTGTTTGACACCCCTGCTATAATAGATCCAAGTAATTAAAGTCTCTGACGTGATTGTATGAAGCACCTTTGGAAGAGCAGCAAAGTGAAAGTAGTCCTTGGAAAAAGATACATCTTATCAGGGCTTTTTTTCAGCCGGAACGCGGCGGAACCGCGTTCCGGCACCTTTTTCCGGGCCGGCCGCACCGGAAATAGCCCCTCCCACACCGGAAATAGCCCCTCCCAAATTTTACTTGCATTCCTGTTCTCTAAAGGGGCGGTCCTAGGGTTTGATGAGGGCGTGGCCAGGTTTGAGTTCCGCCACCTTTTCTCCGAGAAAAAAAGCCCTGCATCTTATGTCTTTAGGTTCTTGGTAAATGACCCTATATTTTGAACCCAAATCAAAGAGGCCGATCTGGCTAAAAAGAAGCTATCTTATTTGCAGAAGACTCTAGTAATAGCACTTGCGATGGATGGATGGATGGATGGATGGATGGATGGATGGATGGATGGACAAGCAGACGGCAGAATCTTAGCCAAACCTACCTGGAGATTTGTGAGTAAACCTGAGAATGTGTGCCTGCAAATCTACAATCACTAAGATTGCTGCAGCCCATCCCAACAAAAATCTTCCATACTATAATATCAATGGTTCATCAAATAATGGCCACAATTGTCTGTGCTGTTAAAACACCTGATTTCTAGCAAGTAAGTCACATTATTTCTTATTTTTTAAAGATATAGATGGGATAGGCCTCTGGTTGACAAGGGAAGAACTGAGAATGACATTACCAAGATATTACTGAAATCTCATTCTGCATTCCCAACACTACCAATCTCACACCATTGTCAGCAGACAGAAGACTGCATAAAATATGAGGCAAATATATGGAGAATCATCACATAAAGGGCTACCACGTGGAAGAAGTTGCTGGCAGCTTCTACCAAGGAGCCCCGATGTTTGACCCAATTCAAAATAAATAAACCCAACTATAACAGCCGGACGAAAGATGGGCAATAGAGGGCAAGACATTAAAGAACGATTCTGTGAACGTAGCCAAAAATCTTAAGTTGTTAAAAATAGGTTTATACTTCCTTAATGCTCAGATATGATTCTCAACTGTAGAAGATCAATTGCAAGTTCCTGTTTTGCCTTCATTCAGCTTTACGTGAAGGAGCTTGTGAATTTTTCTCTTATAGGGCAACTAAGAACAATTAAGATGGTTTCAATGATAGGCCCTATCAAGTTACAGTATTGGATGAAACAAAGAAAATATTTATGCTATGAATCAAGTATTTTCTTAAGCTTAAGAAATGAAACAAGGAGCCTAGGGAGAAAAACAAACTGGCATTTTTTCAGAGTTTAGATGTATTTTGGAAGGGTCACCCCCTCCGCCCGATAGCTCATAAACAAGCAAACTCTAAAAGGCAAAGACTGAAATGTTCAGTGTGACTCAAAATCATCTTAGATCAGCGGTTCTCAACCTATGGGTCGTAACCCCATTTGGGGTCGGTCGACCATTTCACGGGGGTCGCCAAGCAAGGCTGTCCGCCATTTTTTTGTCCGCCATTTTTTCCCCTTTTTCGGCGGGTGCCTTACCTCCCTTGGGCTGGGCCAGCTGGTGGTCGGCCTGCTCCGTCTCTGCCGCTTGCCAGCTACGCCTCGGCCGGCGCAGGGGGCAGAACCACGCATGCGCGGGGCTCCCGGGCAGGGAAAGTCCTCAACTTACGACCGGTTGGGTAGTCCTTGACTTACGACCGGTTTAGTCCTCAACTTACGACCGGTTTAGTCCTCGACTTACGACCAGTTGGGGGTCGCAGCATTAAAAAGGTTGAGAACCACTGTCTTAGATACTTCTCTATTATTTTCTTGGCAGCTTTATGGAAGTGCTTTGCCACTGTCAGGTTTGGGGTTTTTTTAACTTTATATTCTTGTCTGCAGTACTGCTATGCTTTGGAAGTCTTCTTTCTAAATATTAACCAACTACATCTAATTCTCCTTAGCCTTTTCAGAGTGGCCAAGTTCAGCTAGGGCTGTCATCTAACAGGAGCTAATTTTAAGATAATTGTTTAAAAGGAAATTAAAGCTACAATGGAAACCTGCTAATAGTATATTTAATGACTATTAAAGCAACATAAAAGTCACAGGTTCTGTGAAAATCAATAGTGTGATTCACTGAATGAGAGATGGACCATTTTTCTGGTCTTTAGAGGCAACAAAAAATACCTATTGGTGGACTGGAAGCCAGATAGAAAAACATCTGCTAAATGACAGGCAAATAACTCCCTCCTTCATTTATTGTCAGCTGCACAATATAGGTAGAGAATTCCCCTGTTCTTGATTTTTTAATTAATTAATATGTTTTTTTAATTGGGATCTGAACAGCAGTACCTCACCACCCCAATCTTATTTTCTGAGAAAAAAACTGAATTCAAAATTGTTCTTTGCCTGGAAAATTTAGGCAGGACAAGAAGCAACGGATGGAAACTAATCAAGGAGAGAAGCAACCTAGAACTAAGGAGAAACTTCCTGACAGTTAGAACAATTAACCAGTGGAACAACCTGCCTCCAGAAGCAGTGAATGCACCAACACTGGAAGTTTTTAAGAAGAAACTGGACAGCCATTTGTCCAAAATGGCATAGGGTTTCCTGCCTGAGCAGGAGGTTGGACTAGATGACCTCCGAGGTCCCTTCCAACTTTATCATTATTATTATTATTATTATTATTATTATTATTATTATTATTATTATTATTATTATTATTATTATTATTATTATCTCAGGAGTCTTCAAACGTGGCAACTTTAAGACTTGTGGACTTCAACTCCCAGAATTCCTCAGCCAGTCACTGGCTGAGGAATTCTGGGAGTTGAAGTCCACAAGTCTTAATGTTGCCAAGTTTGAAGACCCTTGCCCTATCCAGTCATGTCCAACTCTAGGGGGCGGCACCAGCGTTGTCCGAAGACACTTCTTCATGTGGTCATGAGGCCACCTGACTAGATGCCGAGGGGCACTGTAATTACGTGATCTTAAACATTGAGGGAACTGCTTCCTTACAAGTTGATGTAAGTTTTGAAAATAAGCACGCATGGTCTATTAATACCACTGATCATTAGGCTTCTAAGAAACCTGAATACAAAAATCAAATCATGTCTTGCTCGAGGTGGAATAAGGCACAACCGAGATCACGTACTGTATTATGGTAGTTGTTCCTGCTCAAAGTAGCTCTGCTTGCAGAATCACCAAGAGTCAACATTCATTATTCATTCTCCAAGTTTGCCCAATTCAGTAACTGCCAAATCAGGGAAACAAAAGGAGGAAGGCAGAATGCAAGCTTGTGCCTAATTCCCCTTTTTAGAGGATCCTGGAGATAATTTTGAGCTTTCTGGTGGAAAGGAAACACTATTGTTTTTCCCTCTCTACTCCAGACTGTTAGCCTTCTCCAATAAGGAAGTGCCCATAAGGTCAAAAATACTCAACCAGGAGGAATGTCAAAATAAATACTAAGCCAGTCACTCAGGAAATTGCTATCAACCACCTCCAAGATCTGCCTTCTTTTTACCCTCTAGAATATATTCAACACAAAATATAAGCAATGAACTGACCAAACCAACTAAAAACACTTCAGCAATAACTGTTTATTAATTTGGAGAGTATATCCATGCACAGTAACAGCCAACTTACACTTTATTCTTAGTGTTTTAAAATACGTTCTTTGGAGTTAAAATTAGGAATGACAAGTCCGAGATAATTTTTAAAGTGAGTGTGACAAGAGTTGTAAATATTTCCACTTCACCAGAAGGTATTCCAGAAATTCGGTAATAGTTCACTACTGTTTTTCCACTCCAAATGGATGGAGCCATCACATTATGGATTTTATGAGAAAAGAATTGTGGCAATAAACACAGTAACTATATAAAAAGTTTGTTCCAGATAGTTTGCAGCAGTCCAAGGTTCATTAGAAGTTAAATAGGTTCATTTTTTCTTCATATACAATATGAATTTATGTGGATAGAGAAACTTATATGAATACTTGGGTTCAACTCTAGTAAGATATTCATAGGGCTTTATTGAAAAGTATTGCCAACTATCATTTGGCTATGGTAAGAAGACCACAAATTTTATCTCCAAAAAAGGAGATAAAGGTCATTAAGGAATACCCCCTTAATGACCTTTGGCCAACAGACTGACAAAAACAACTAGAGTGATTGTGACTTCATAGTTTTCACAGATAGCAGAGGAGAGATATGCAAGAGCCAATGTGTCAGCCTGGAGTAGGGAGTGGTAGGAAACTGGGATTGTACTTCCTGTCAAACTTTACCCCTTATTTAACTCCTACCTCCAATCTATATCTATCTATCTATATATAAATAAAAATGTAAATGTTCGTTTGTTCAAAATCTTAAATCTCCGAATGTTCTTTACCGATTGCTTTGAAATTTTGACACAACGTTGCATTCGAATACGCACATGTTTTTATATACTTATATTATATAGATGTCACACCTGTGACAGGTAAAAACATGCTTTTTTGAAAA